>NW_009725572.1:68702-86570 GCF_000703405.1 Apaloderma vittatum
CTGTGCAGGAGCTGCACACAGACAGCCTTTTTCTGGCTCTTTTTTTGTTTCCTCCCTCCCCCGGTACCTTCTCAAGTACTAATGGGGAGATAAGTTTCAAACTTGGTTTAGATTAACTAGAAATAGAGGGCTTTAAATCTTGAGTACTTACAAGGTGTGACCAAGTGGAAATGCAGCTTTTGTTCAGCCTAAGCTCCTTCGGAACCTGGGCAGAGGGATGAGCCAGTTCATGTTTTTCTTGCATTTTCTGGGATAATATTAATCCAGAAATCTCAAGCTGAGAGAGATAAGGAGTTCAGGCAAGAATATCTGCTGTGCCTCCTGAGAGTGGGAAAGACAGCCCAGCCCCAGGGTGTGCAGGTGGGAAGCACGGTCTGCAGGTCCTGGTTATCGTCCTGGGCAGGGGCAGTTCATGGTAGGTCCCTTCAGGGTTGATGAGGCTCTTCGTTGTGCTCAGGTCTTGTCCCCTCCTTTGCACCCTGGGCTCTAGGTGGGCAGGAGGCAGAGGTGCATGGGGACATGGCCCCGAATGGGACCAGGGAACTCAGTTCTTGGCCACGGTTGCTCCACAAGGATGTGGTGGAGGAGGAGGTCTTGCACCAGAAGGTGCCATGTCCATGGGCCTCAGCTCCCTCCTTCTGCAGGTGTGGGGTGGGAAGGGACATTTGTTCTTTGAAACGGGGAAGAACGGGTGGAAAGTGAGGAGATTAGTGGCGGTGGTGGAAGGGGAGTCCCTCCTGTGCTCCAATTTCTCTGAAATGAAAGCTGCTTTCCTCCCTTTCTTACAGCATTACTTGCCGTGGCATGAAATACTCAGCCTCCATTCAGCCTGCCACAAAATCCTTCTTTCCCATGCCGTGATGGGATGAAACTAGACTTGTTCACTTGTCTGTCAGAGTCGTTTCCTTTTAATAAATACCCATAAATCCTGAACTTCCTAGCAATCCTCCTCCAGCACAAGGAGCAGCGAGAACGCTGCCCTCTCCCTGTCTCCAGCCCCAGGAGGGGCAGAGCAAAAACCGCTGCACTCCTGCTACTTTCTGAATTGTTGCATTTAACCAGTTTGGCAAAAGATGAGTAGAAAAAGCCTGTTGGTCTATCACGCTCCGACTTAGCACAGCTCAGGTTTGCGCAGCTGGACCCAGGACGATAGCTAGAGCCTGATGCCTTTTAAGGAGCCCCAAAGACAACGAATGTCATGGCTGAAAATACGCGTGGATTGAGTTTCTATTTATAAAGTAGCAAATGGCTCTGGAGGAGCTGTATTTACCGCAGGGAACCGAAGTAGTTTTTCAGATGGCCATGGCTCCGTTGTGCTCCAAGGCAGGGGAATGACCTGGGAACGCTGAGGGCAGGGCATGGACAAGGCTAGTCGAGTGACTGAGGACACAACCATGAGCTATGAGTGATGGGGAATTGGGAATGGGAGAGGGCGAAAAAAGGCCACCTCATTTTGTTCAATTATTAGCTGCTTCTGTTCATCAGAATTTCTTGCTTTTTTGCACCAGGACTTGCGGTCTGGCTCCTGTTCCGCGGCGGGCACAGCGTGTGTCTGCACCCATGTGAAGGGTGGAGAGGATCGTAATGGAGTGGTGTCAGGCTGAAAATTGTGTCTTTGTGTGACCCATTTGATTTTTTTTCTTATGTATATATATTAAAAATCTGCAAGTGATGAGTCAGTAAAATGTTGTTGGTGTTTCCTGTGAAATAGCTGAGGTTGGTATTTTCTTTCTGTGTTATTTTTCCTTAGTTGCCATGGTAATGGTTTCAAAAGGGTTTTATTCTGCAGCCGTTTGAATGAGTTAGAAGTTTTCACGGTCTTCTGGATCTGTTTGCAGAAGCAGAGCCCTTGGGATCAGGAGGGATCTGCCTCCTAGTTGGTCACTCCACCCCTCCTTGTGCTGTGGCGAGACAGAGTGGGTTTTTTTTCTGTTTTATTTTATTGTTAGCAAGATAGAGAGAAAAGACCCCAGGGTGGGGGTGCTCCTTTTTTTGTGATGACATTCCCAGGGGCAGGGTAAGACCATTCTTGGCCACAGTCTGGAGCTCAGGGGGCAAGGGGGATGGACAGATCCCACCAGACGTGCCCACAACACCGGGTGCAGGTCTGATGGTGATGAAGAGCCCGGGCCATGCCTTGTGTGGGTCACGGCTGGAGGAAGGCAGGAGTAGAAGGCTTGTAAGCTCTGTGCACCGTCTGCCAGGGCTCTTGGCTGCAGTCTTTCATGCAGCAGGGCAGGTCTTTCAGGAATTGGGGAATGCAGACCCCAGGGTTTGTGCTTTTAACGGCCCCAGCTCCTGTCCTCACCTTTTTCCCCACCTGTTGCCTTCAGCCTCACCGGCTCAGCAGACACCTCGGAGCCCGGTGTGTGGGACGGTGCAGTGTGTGCCACCGTCCCATGTGCAGATGGAAACAGAGCATGTCCCTTCTGCCACCGTAAACATCATTTATGAGCTTCTACTCTGTTTAAAAAAAGGGGGAAAAAAAAACCCATCTCCTGTCCTCACCTTTTTCCCCACCTGTTGCCTTCAGCCTCACCGGCTCAGCAGACACCTCGGAGCCCGGTGTGTGGGACGGTGCAGTGTGTGCCACCGTCCCATGTGCAGATGGAAACAGAGCATGTCCCTTCTGCCACCGTAAACATCATTTATGAGCTTCTACTCTGTTTAAAAAAAGGGGGAAAAAAAAAGAAGAAAGAAATGCATTACAGGTAATTTCTGAATGCTGAAAAGAGGGCAAAGTGCTCGTTTGGCTCTGAGACACCCCTCGAGGCAACATTTTATGCCTGGGGACACTCTCCCTTGCCCCTCCTTGTCCCCTACAGCAGTGCCCTGCTTGGTGCCAGGCAGCCCTGGCCAAATCCTCCAGCCAGGGTTCCACGAGCATCCCCTCCTTGCTGCTGTGGCTCGCAGCCAGGCAGGGTGACAGCCCTGGGGCTGGCCTCCTTCTCCTCCTCCTCTCCGCTGTGTTTGGTGTTTGTGGGAGATGCCATGCTGTCTGCTCCTATTTTACGTGCTGCCAGAGCTGGTCCGTGTGCTGTGTGGTACATCAACAGATCCGACGCTCCACAGAGAGCTAACAGAGAATGATTTATCCAGGACACCACAGCCGCGTGTCCAGCAAAGCAAAGCGTCCTGGAAACAAAATATTCAGTATTCACCAAAGGCTCATCAGAAGAGCTACTGTTTCGTGCCACAGCTGAATCACACCTGTATCTCGCTCTCACTGGGTGTTGCTCGTTTAATCGTGGGATGCTTTTCTTTTAATTAGTCACTGCTGCTACTGATGAGAGAATTAGCAGACTCTTCTTTAAATGGAGAAGCCAAGGCTCTGGCAGATGTGCTGTAATTGGGGCGGTGGGCAGGAGGCTTTGTGATGTGAAGAAGACCCAGGATCTGTACCTCAGACTTCCCCACAAGATGCCCTTTCCAGGGCATGTCCTGGAGGAGTTTGTTTTCTAAATATATGATTTAGTCACAGGAAAGGTGCTGCATCCCTTGGCTGCTGTGTCATCACCCTTGGAGGGGAAAGCTGCTCGATTTTACCGGCACTTTTCCTCCACGCCCACCCAGGACCGTGGAGCTGGTTGTGTGCCAGAGTCGGTAACTCTCCCAGGTATATGATGGCTAGAGCTGGTCAATGTTGTTTTGATTTGGCAGTTATTGTCAAAAAATGACAGTTTATCAAGCTGGAAGCTGTTCATGGGCGGGGAACGGTTTCAGTGAACTGGCTTAAAAAAAAAAAGTGACTGAAATGCATTGTCTGAGATATTTGAAATGTCCATTTGAACAGTTAGGGAACAAAAGGTTCCATGTTCTTCTCCACGCTGACTTTTATTTATGTTTTTCAATTTTGTTTGATTTATGGTACAGAACAAATGAACAAGAGAATAGGGACTAAAATGGAAGGGAGAGCTTTCAAAACTTTGGGCACCGAGTGTTCAATTGCCAGTTCTGAAACTGCATTCCAGTTTGGGATGGGGTGGCAATTTCACTTCCCCCGGGAGAGAGAAGATGGTTTCCTGCTGTATTGTAATGATGTCTGAGGAAAGATGTCTCAGACATATTTGTGATTTCTCTAGAGTAGAAGCATCTTATAAACAGTTTTATTATTTATACGCATCTATGGCTGTGTGGAAATCCCATAGCTGGCATTCTCTGAACTGTTCAAATCCCTGCTGCCTGGCTGTGCTCCCTTTGGGTGGGACCGTGATCTCAGCCCACCTCTGTTTTTACAAAGGATTCTCAGGGGGTGCTCGACACGGGGGTCCGGGTGGGTGCCCCACGGACCAGCTGCACCAATGGGTCCCTGGGGAGGGATGTGGAGGCGCCCCCTGAGCTGCTCGGGGGATTTCCCCCAAAGTGGGACCGAGGGGCTTGGCAGGGAGCGCTCCATAGCTGGCTGCAAAAATCCTCTGAGTAATTCCCATCCCTCTTTAGGGATGTGTTGTTTCCCAAAGCAAAATAACTCAATTCCAGCAGGATGTGGCTGCGATGTGCTTCCAGGAGATGCTCACCTCGCCTTCCCCTGGCAGGTGAAAGGGAGGTGAAAGGGATAGTTTTTAAAAAAATAAAAAAAGAGGTGTTGAACGCTTCCTACACCTCAAGCATCCTCACTGAGAAATGGATCCCCGGGCTAGAGTTTGCCAAACCAAACTTCCCTTCTCTTTGAACCCATTTTGTCTGTTAGTCTTGAATTTTTGATATTAATTGTCACCTCTGGTTCAGGAGATCCCACTCTTCATTTTTATTATGGGTACACAAGATATTAAATCAGACACTAAAGGTTGTTTACTGCAAGGGAAGTGAAAAAAGAGTCTGTGGAGGAGGAGTGTCAATGACATCTCCGAGCAGAAGGTGCTTGGAAGTGCAAAGTTTCATTAATCCATGCTGTTATTGTGACATCCCCACTGGGGCTGGGGAGGTTTTGGGGGTTCAGCACCCATGGCTGTGGGAGATGCCAAATGCTGCTCCCGCATCGAGGGGCTTTACCGGGATGCATCTGCGTGGCCGGTGGGATGTGGCAGCACAGTCAGAAATCAGCCTTTGGGACTCAGGTTTGTGGTGCTGATGGATGAGAAGGAAAGCTTCCAGGAAAATGCTTCCTTTCCAGCAGTATCGCTGTGGTGGTAGCTGCACAGGCTGCCTCGGCGCTGGGACACTCGTCAATGAGTTGGCTTTTTTGTGTGTGTGACTAATGTAGACATTCAGCTATTTGAAATTGTCCTGAGGTGCTGCTTGACATAAAAGTTCTCAGCCTATTTATTCCTTTGTATCTGAGTGTTCCCATAGGTATATGATTTTGAAACCAGGGCTGCCTTTAATATTGTGAGTTGGAGAGTCTGGATTTTAGCTCTGCATCAGCCAATTTGGACTGTGTGCCTGGTTTGTTGGGCAAACTCTAGCCCGGGGATCCATTTCTCAGTGAGGATGCTTGAGGTATAGCAAGCGTTCAACACCCCTTTTTTAATTTTTTTAAAATTATTTTTCTATGTTGTTTCCTCCTTTGCTATCCTATGACCATTGCTCTGTCCTCACAAGCTCCCACTGGTGTCAGTGCAAGTCCCCAGGGATTACACCACTGCACCGAGATAACATCAGACCAGACTGGGTGCCCATCTGCATTCATACTGGGTTGGAAGAGCTCGAGCTGCAAAGGCTTGGCCACATGTGCCTGAAGACTTCAGCCCTGAGAAGCAAAGAATTGTCTGCCCATGTGAATTTATCTCTTGATTTGCCAGTGTGTATCTGTGAAGGCTTTGGTCACTGGAGATTCTTGGGTCTCAACACAGTTGCTCAATCATTGACCTTGCCTCTGAGCCACCCCTGCTCCTGCTTCTTTGGGGTTGCGTAACCTCCTGTCAAACCCTACAGCTTGTGCCATGGCAGCTCCTGGTCTGTTGTGGGATGTTTTTCACCAGCCATGACGATGTTTTCATGTCAGCAGCTTGTGTTGCACATTGATTTCTGCTCATGGTCTACCTGCCGTGAACCTACCTGGCTGTAACCCACCACCATGTTCAGGCATCCAGAGCCACAGTTGGTTACGTGGGTGGATTTAGGGAAGTATCTGAGTGAGATAAGTACCAAACTACCCCAAAGAGGAACCCAGCACCCTGTGTGCAGAAGACGTCTGGTGACCGTGCCCCGTGGGGCACCTCAGCAGCGATCCCTGGCCGTCTGCCTGCAGGACTTTGGATCCTGATTTTAGCAAAGCTTTTAAGTAGCAACTTGCAGTTGCAGCCACGTGTGGGGGTTAAACGGGGAGAAGGGATCTGGCACGGCAGACTCTGCTCCTGTCTTTACTACTGGCTGATCCTAAACAGACTACGCCACCGGTTTTTGTCTTCTGCCATATGTTTTCCAATAATGCCCACCCACCCGTTGGGGAAAGCACAATGCTGGGTGTCTGCAGGCATTGCTGGGATCCCTCTGTGAAATATGCTGGAAAACCATGAAGGGTATTAATTTGGGTCTAAGATTACTGAAAGTCTGTTTGGTAAAGGTTTTTTCATGCCTCTATTTTTAGATTGCCAGTCTGGAATGCCTGGATTGGGCCTTTCCTCAGTTGTAGTATTTGGGGCCTCCCAATAATGAGTTTTTTGAGTCTTTCCAGCTATATCACTGTCGTGGTTTAACTCCAGCCGGCAGCAAAGCGCCACAAACCTGCTCGCCTGCTCCCAATCAGTGAGATGGGGAGAGAAAGAAAAGTAAAACTTGTGGATTGAGATAAGAACAGTTTAATAACTAGAATATAATAATGAAAATGAATATAGCAGAAAGAGATGCACCATGCAGCTGCTTACTCTGTGCTGACTGATGCCCCAGCAGTGATCTGCGCCCCCAGCTGGCTCCCCCCAGTTTATTTACTGGGCACGATGTGCTGTGGTAAGGAATGCCCCTTTGGTTAGTTCAGGTCGGTTGTTGTGGCTGTGCTCCTTGTGCCCCTCCTAACTGGTAGAGCGTGGGGAAACTGGACAACCCTCGGCTTGGGATCAGCGCCGCTGAGCAACAACTAAACCATCAGCCTGTTATCAGCATTATTCTCATGTTAAATCCAAACTGCAGCACTGCACCAGCTACCGGAAAGAAAATTAGCTCTGTCCCAGGTGAAACCAGGACAATCACCTCAAATCTCTGCTTTTGAAAACCCTTAGCTTTAATCTTTTGCTGAGATACTAAATAAAAAGGGAGACCCTAAAAGGGTATTTGTATGAGGAAACGGTCCCTCTTTCACTTCTGCAAGAGGCGAGCTGGTTTTGAGGATATGAAAGTGTTAAGACTTGCTCCACACCACTTCTGCAGAAACCTCCCGAGGTGCTATTAACGCTGCGATTAACGGGAACTCCATGTCTGGATTTACCTGCTTGATTTACAACACGTGTATAAACCTTAAATACTCTGATAGTATTTTTCTTCTCTCCCCTGGACTTTGAGTGAACTATTGCTTTGTTCTCGCTACACCATTAGCATCAGTATTCCTTGTGGGATTGGGGTTTGATCTATTTCCAGGTGTAATTTTGGGTATGGAGCTCTGCTACTTACTGTCTCCCTTTCATCCTCTTCTTTCCCCAGCCGGAGGAACTTACCAACGCCCTGGAGATCAGCAACATCGTCTTTACAAGCCTCTTTGCCCTGGAGATGCTGTTGAAAGTCCTCGTTTATGGTCCTTTTGGCTACATTAAGAATCCATACAATATCTTTGATGGGATCATTGTGGTGATCAGGTGCAAACCTAGAGCTTCCTTTGTGTGTTTCCCCTCATTTAGTTGTTTAATTACACAGAAAATAACGGAGAGTGGCCGTAAAAACCTTTCTGTGACATTTGGTGCTTCTGTGGTGTAAATGAGTACACAGACACAATTGCTAATACATATTTGGGGGTTATTTTATGATCATTTTAGAGAGAGGCCCTGGCAGAGAGCTGTCAGTCCTGACGTCCTGGGCAAGTCCAGGATCCAAATGGTACAAGCAGGTCCTGATGCAGTAGTTCCGTGGGGGGTTTTTTGGCATATGCAAAACCTGTAATTGCCCCTGTAGCTGCAGCCAAACATATTTGTGACCCTTCAGTGGGGCTCTGCTCTTTGCAAGCCTGGATGGAGTCCAGCTCACTGGGAGCGGTGCCTCTCTGCCCGCTTTCCATTCGCTTCTCTCTGAATCTCACTTTCCTCTCCTCCATTCCTTTGCAGGAGGCTTTGTCTTCTCATTCCACCATGACCTTTTTTTTGTCTTCTTTTTTTCCTCCCCTCCCTCAGTGTGTGGGAGATAGTGGGCCAGCAAGGTGGGGGGCTCTCGGTCCTGCGGACATTTCGGCTCATGCGAGTTTTGAAGCTGGTCCGCTTCATGCCAGCCCTCCAGCGCCAACTTGTTGTCCTCATGAAGACCATGGACAACGTGGCCACCTTCTGCATGTTGCTGATGCTCTTCATCTTCATCTTTAGGTGAGAGCTTCCAGTTCTCTGTCCTGAGGTTGCTCTGGGTTTGTAGGTGGGACCTCATGGCGAGGTGAGGAGATGGAAGAGTCTGAGCTGGATGGTCTCAGGAAGAGCATGACTGGCCAGTGCTGGCCATAGCTTATTGCCCTGACTAAATTCTCTTAACTTGGGCTAAATGAGGCGTATGTCTTTGCAAGGTGATGTACAAGGAAAATCTTTCCACTAGCACCCCAAGACAGCAGTCCCATTACTTGCCAGCTGGTGCTAAAAATATTGCCAAGGAGCGAGCGATATTCCTGAAATAAAGTCAGCCATGGTGGTGCTTGTGCTCTTGTGTGACCACTTCTTCTTCTGAGAAGTGGAAATGTTAGAAACAGGCTTGGCGTAGACACAAAATTTTGGATTTTGATCAAGATTTTAAGAGCCTCTCTCCTTTTAACAGCCAGCTCTGCTGTTCCAGCATTCCAGGCACTGGTGGGCTGTAGAAAGTCAGTCTCTTCCACAGAATAATGTCCCTTCTCCCACTGACAAATTTCACTCTAAAAGCACCATTTGCAGCTGTGGTGCTCAGTAGAGCTGTAAATAATTTGATTATTCAGGTTACTGGCCGAGAGCAGGGAAAAACAAATTATTCTTTTAGTATCAATCTAAAATGAAAGGTATTCTGTTTTCTTGTCAAAACTGAAAAAGCTGATTTGGGTCCCCTGATATGTCTCATTCGGGCATTTCGCAGAAACTCTTTTTGTCTTCCTAATTCAATTTCAGCATATTTTGCTGAAAATGTGTCATTGCAAAACAGAAAGTCAAAACGTTTTGTTTAGAAAATGTTGAAACACAATGTTTTGACTTAAAAGAAGCAAAGCAGAAGAAAAATAAGGAGCGGGCATACTTTTTGGTTGGAACTTTTGGACAGATTTGACCCAAATTCACAACAGGTTTGCGTGATCTCGAGGCATGTTTTTTCAGTGAACGAATGATTCATCTTTTGAAAAATAAAAATAAAAAGAGTCGCCCAGGTGAAATCAGGAGACAGCCCTGCTGTATGGCTGCTGTGGTCCTCTTGGTGAGCCCCTGCCTTCCCTCCCGTGCAGCATCCTGGGGATGCACCTCTTTGGCTGCAAGTTTGCTTCGGAGCGCGACGGGGACACGCTGCCTGACAGGAAGAACTTTGACTCCTTGCTCTGGGCCATTGTCACCGTTTTTCAGGTACAAAATGGAAAATGACACAAGTTGTGTGTGTTTTGGGGGCCTGCGAGGGGCTGGGGGGGGGATTTACAAAGCATTTGACAGAGCTTAGTGAAACTCCTTGCGGTGGAAGAGGACTCAAACCCACAAATATAGGAAAACAGGGGTTTTCAAACCATTTTCTAGAATAAATCAAAAAGCTAATGAGGAGGCTCTTGCATTTGCAGAGCATGGACCGGGTGGGCGAAGGTAAGTGCGGAGGGTGAAGAGGAGGAGATCAGGACCAGTGATATCTCGACAGAGAACAGAATCAGTTGATTCAGAACAGAATTGATACGTGCAGGTTTTTGTTTTGGCAATTTTGAGCTCTGTAACTGTGAGATCCGTGAAGGACTTTTAGCTGTTGTGGCCAAGGAACAGGACGTTGTGCTCCCCTGTGGCTGAACACACCCCTCGGTGGGAGTTGGGGCAGGGTCCTCCCCTCCCCGGGGAGTCACGGTAGCTTTGGTCCTGTCTCTGCCACGGCCCAGATGTCGTCTTGGCCCAGGTTTATCCTCTTCTGGGGTATCCACCATTAGCTATAACCACAACTGGGGTGCTCGTCTGGCCCATTTGAAGCCCAGACACCCAGCCAGGCTTGGGGAAAATAGCACATTGTTCTCTGATATCTCCATTTTCCTGATACCCTTCTGCAGATTTTGACGCAGGAAGACTGGAACAAGGTCCTGTACAACGGCATGGCGTCGACCTCCTCCTGGGCTGCTCTCTACTTCATCGCTCTCATGACATTTGGAAATTATGTTCTCTTTAACCTGCTGGTGGCCATCCTGGTAGAGGGTTTCCAGACAGAGGTAATGTCCTCATGCTTGTGCCTTTCCTTTCTTCTTAAGTTTCAGGGTCTCCAGAGCCTGGAATTTTGATTTCTGAGATGGACCGCGATACAGTTACATGAGTGGTACGAAAAACAAGTGAGGGGAAAATATTAGGTCTTCTTTCTGTGTGGTGGTTCGGTTTTTTCTTCCTTCTTAGCCATGGTGCAATTTAATATAGCGAGCCCTCTAAACGAAGGGCTTAAATGAAAAGCATTGTTAGCATTAATGCAGGAGTGGGAATTCGGCGGTGAGTCAGGCACTGCGGATCACTGCTGTGACAGTGTCTTTGAAATGGTTCTCACCGTGTTTGTCAGCCAGATTAAAAGCCCCTCCTGAAAACTTACGCAGGCTGCTAAGAGATTAGTGACACGATTCTCTTTTTTGATGGTATGCGCTCATGGAGCTCGTCCCGTTTCCAGCCCCGCAATGTTCTGCGCATTTTAAAGTACGTGATTTCTAGTCTCTGCCGTCTGCTTCCCAGGGCTGGGAACTTCCATGAAACATCTCACATTGCTGGAAGATTTCGAGGAAGGGCAGGAGGGGCACTTAGGTTTGAACTCAACCTTGATTTTCATCGTACTGCCTTCCCAACGGTGCAAGTCAGAGTGAGGAGCACGTTACCTGGTCCCCAGAGTGGGAGACCTGCGATGCCCACCTGCTCTCTGAAAAATTGTCCAACTGTCCAAGAGCATCAGTAAGGGGAGGGGACCTTCCCACCCTGCCCAGGGTATTGGAGAGGTAAATGTAACCTACAGCTGCTCACTGGGATCTACTTGTGTAGGTTTTGCTTTTATAACTTATCTCTGATTTTTATAGGCATTCTGGGATGACTAAATATTGTTTAAGATTTGTTGCTTGTGTGTCATAATACCCTACCACCCTGTGAACAGCCATGCACAGAACTGCTTTTATTAATAATAATATTATTTTTAGAGCACACTTTAGAGTTAAATTAATGGAGTCGTACCAGGAAGATAGCAAGAAGAAATATTTTTTTATTTTTGTATTGTCTCTCCATGTTAGTGCCTCTTTTTAATTGTTACTGTTGTAGCTGCTTCTGTCTGTAAATCCTGCCCCCTGTCCCATTCAGACAAAGGGAAGGTCACTGCCATATTCTCCCAAATAGCACAAAAGTTCCCCTGCCTGAGAGAGAAGAGGTAAAAAGCTCCTTGTCTGCTTGTGATGACGGCTTCGAAACTGAACCTCTGTCTGTTCAGTCCGGCAAATTGATTCTCTGAAGGTCGCCGAAGTGGGAGATCGCCTGCTGCTCCCGCTGCTCGGAGAAAAGGACGCAGACTTCAAATGCAGCAGCCCCTTTTCCAACCCCTGGTCCTCGGCGGGGGGTTGACACTTATGGTCCTCCGCTCATCCCTGGTTTTTATGCTAGAGCATCCTGGTGCTCACCCGCCAGCACCCTGCCTCCTTCCCTGGGCAGCAGTTTATCCTGTGCTTGCTTCACGGCCAGCTGGTACCGTGATGTAACTCCCCGTAAATTCATGCCCTGGCTTAAGGTGTGCTGCAATTTTATTTCGAGAACTGTGTCCTTGGAGGGTAGGTCTTCCCTGGAGTCAGGGGAACAGCCTGCAGCACCCACCCAAATTTGCTTTCGGCTGTTTTTTGCTGCAGGGCTGCCCCACCGCCCAGCCCTGCTTCTCCTCTGCCGGCAGCAGCACCGGGAGGGTCCAAGGCAGCTCCAGGATTTCCATCTAAGCTGCAAATGTGTTTTAAGTGCAGTGTAAATCAGGGAGTAACTGAGGACTGAGAGAGCTTGAAGCCAGTGATGCCCGTGCCAGTGTGGAGAGGGGGGTGAAGGGACCAGGATCCAGCACAGCCTCCAGAGATCAAACGTTCTCTGGCCAATTCTGCCCAACCACGGCAAATTTAATGAGGTCACATCAGATTTCTGTGATTTGTGACTCTGATTACAGGGCTATGTTACATTTCGGGCTTTGATGATGGCATTTTAATAATAATAATAATCTTATTCCTTCCACATTCTTGTCATTCAGAGCTCTCCACATTCTTCCAGTAAATTGCCATGGGATCCAGAGATCCCTCAGCTCAACCCAAGCTTCCCGCAGTGGCCGGGGAGCAAATGTCTGCTCGAGGTCGGGAGCCAGGTCTGGCCTTGCAGGTTTATGTTTATTCAGTTTTTCTAGTGTGTGGCTTTGCAAACAGATCTTGTTCTGCTTTTTGCTAGCCAGCACACAAAGGATCCTCTTCTAAGCAGAATTAATAGAGAGATCATCTCTCGCTGTAAACAAACCCCAGCTCTCCCTCCTGTGATTGCACTTGACCCTTCTTCTGAGTTGAGTTTGGGGTTTTTTTTTTGTCATGGTGGTGGTGTTCTTTTTCCTTTTTCCTTCAGATTTCTGGGCTGAAACACAATCCTAGGGCTGCTGCCTTTATCTCTCTGGTCCTTGAGTGCCTTTCCTCAATCTGCAAGCACCTCGTTAATTTTAGTGCATGGCTTTGCAGCCCCAGTTGCTAAGCAGCAGAGGTATATAAGCAGTTCAGAAACAAAAAAGACCTGTTCCAAACTTTAAATACGGAGCAATATATTTTGCAGGGTTGCGTTTCTTCTCCCCCTCCTTTTTCTTCGGTAACCTGCTTCTCTCTTGCAAGAGGCGCACGCACGACTTTATGCAACGTGGTTATTTTTGACTGCACGTTCTCCAGTTTAACTCGAGCCTGGTGTTGGTGGAGGGAAGGTGAGCAGGGGACTCCATCTGATCAAGCTGCGTATTTGAAATTGCTGCCTGGCCTCTCAGGTCCCTGCCCTGGGGACTTTGCTCTGAAGCAAGCAATGACTCCCCTTTGTCAGGCATGAAGCTCCTCTCCTGGGGGATTTCCTAATAATGTTATCTCCAAAGCGTATTCGTCCATTGGTAATCCTCCTGGTTTTGTGTACCCTTATCCCCCGATGTCATTGCTTGTGGGTTTGTTCCTTCCCCTCCTTTGTGCCCCTCACTCCCTGGCACCCCAGGTCCTTTGGCCCCTCTGCCCTTTCCTCTGCAGGACGTTACCTGCTCTCTGGATGTAGCATCCTTAGAGAATTGCGAACTGCGACTTCTTCTGGGCTTCAACCAGAGGGAGCAATTGCTTCTTCTGCAGTAGGGATTTTAGATGGTGTTTTTCTTGCATCCCTTACCTTTTGCAGTCCTATCAGTTTCATTGGGATTTTCCTAGTGAAGGAGAAGTGTTTCCATGTTTTCTCTTTTGATGGCTTTTACATGTCTCTGTTAGAACCAAAGACTTTAAATTAAGTGTCCATTACATTGCTAGCAAGACACCATTGTCCAGACATCCAGATGCCAAAGCTGATCAGTCTTCCTTAAACCCATCATCCCAGTAGGATGAGTTTTGCATCCCATGTAGCAACTGGAGAAAAGATGGGTTGCTCTGTAGACAAATTCAGCTGGTGGGAAAACCTGTGCCCCCCTGCTGCGGCACGTAGCCTCCCCCAGCCCTGTGGGACGGCACCTGGCGTGGCCGCGCTGCCAAAACCTGCCAAGGAGCGTTGGGCGAGCCATCCCTGCGGATGAGGAAATGCAATGAGGTCAAGAACGATGAGTGCTCAAGAACAATGATTGCTTTTCCAAGTGTGTAGTGAAAAGCTGGCTTCTGGTGCTGTGAAGAGATGCTGGGGCTGCTTGTGTGGCAGAGCCCCCCTGGGTGGGCACCCCACTGATTTAAATGGGTGTCTCCACTAACAGGGGTGAGGAGGGATCTGAAGGCGCAGCAGGTTCTGGTGACTTTCTGTAAATTACGTATTTCACCTGGCTCTAAGAGGACTGATATTGTGTTAATCAAACATTCATTAAAAGCCTCCATTGCTGCTTAATGAAGCCGTAATAAATAAAGATCCTATTATGCAGCTGAAAAAAAAATAATAATCATGTTTTCAATAATAACGTGGTGTTTCATTAGCACAATTATCACTTAGAAGCTGAAGTAAGCTCAGTTCAAAGCACTTAATTTAAAGGTAAGGCTGGTCCCTTCGAAGGGCTTTGTTCCATCGGAGATCTTCCACCTCTTCCGAGTGCTGAGGGTGCCCCAGCCCAGCTCTCCACCGCGGCTGCACGCTGCCCTTCCCCGCCCTCCCCTCTCCTGCCCTCCCTTTTCTCGTGTGTTTTCTGACTCCCCGCTCAGTCCTGCTGTTGAAACTGTGAAAATTGAACCCTCCCTTCCCCTTCCTCCCTCCTCCCTCCCCCCGTTTCTCCTTCAGGAGATCTCCAAGCGCGAAGACGCGAGTGGGCAGTTAAGCTGTATTCAGCTGCCTGTCGACTCGTCGGGGGTACGTACACAGCACATCCCACTGCCCGCTGTGGTTGTCTCTCTCGTGGTGCCTGGTCACACGCCGTGGTGCTGTTCTCATTGTAGTAGCTGTTGTTCCTTCGGGGTTTATTTGGGGGTGGTTTTTTGTTTTTTCTTTTTCTTTCCTTTTTTGTCGTCCTTCATTGTTGAGTCGGCCTTGATTTTAAGTCCCTTCCTTCTCTGGGGGAGCCAGATAAATTAAGGTGGGTGCTTCGGGATGGCTGATACGGCTCCAGCCCTGGCTCTCACTGCTGCGTGTGCTGGGCAAGGTTCCCCACGGGCTGTCACATCCTGGGGACCTCCCCAGGGACGCAGACGGTGATGCTGAGCCCCGGGCACACCGGTGCCAGCACTCTCTCCATCACGCAGGCAGAGGAAGGGTGTCCAGGAGCAAAGGGACCTGGAATCAAGCCTGTCTGTGGCACATGCATGGGGGGAGCCCCGTGCTCGGCAGGACAGGGTAGGATGGTGGCAGCTTGCTCTGGTACATCCCAGAAAGGCTGGGCGGGATGCCAGGATCGCCGGCGAGATACCATGTTACAACGTGGGTCAGGATGTGGTGAAATGGTCCCATTCAGGTCTGAGGAAGCTGTGGATCTCTAAAGGACAGCACACCCCAAGCCTTACTCTTCCATCAACCTCATCTTTCTCTTTACCACTCCCTTCCCTTTCTGTCCTTTCTGAGAAGTCTGGCTTTTCCCTCAGCACAAAAGCCCTTTTTCATCATATCCCAGTGTGTCAGTCCCCTTTGGTACAGGCTACTTTAGCCCTTGTACTGCCTGGTCCTTCTCGACGTACCCTCATTTTCCCAAAGGATTTTAACTCCCTGTTCTCTCATAACCCCTTTTCTATCCAGAAAGGCAAACTGGGAATGCAAGAACAGGTAACGGGCAGCAGCCCCAGCTGCGAAATGCTTGCCTGCACCATACTGAGTCTGGCACGTGGTGTTTTCGAGGGGATGCTTTCTGCCCTCCAGATGTGGGGTTTGGTGCTGGGGTGAGGGGGGTGGGACGTCCCTGCATAGCTCTGCTTTTCCATCTCAGCACACATCTCATTGTGCACCCTAAAACTTTCCTTTGGGCTCTTAAGGAGCACTCCAGGAATACAAATCCCATAAAATTCTTCCTGTTATTTATCCCCCTTTAATAATGCATTAGGGAGAAGTGAGTAATTCCTGGCAGGCCCTTGGCGCAGCTGAGCCGGGAGCCTCTGTGCAGAGCTTATCCGGAGCCAGCTGGAGCCCCTCTTGATACGGAGACACAGGTTTGGCTCCAGGGAAGTTCAGGCCAGCCTGACTTTACTGCTCCCCCTTGCAAGGTGCATTCCTGACCTTCCCAGTCTGCGTCCTGCAGGATGAGCTTCCCTGAATAGCACAGAAGTCCTAGATCCTCAGGAGGGGAGGTTTTGAGCCAACACTTCACATCACACTCTCTTTTGCCTTAAAAACACATGTCTGAGAGTGTCCAGCTGGCCTGGGAAAACTCCCCTTAACTGTTTAGTGACCCCGTAGTATTAGGGCTCATCCCTCTGGGGGTTTGCTGAACAAAGAGGCCCAGGGCACTGGACCTCATGTCAGGTGCCATCTCCTCCTCCATTCACAGCCTGGGGGCCCTTTGGGTTTTTACAACCAAAGAGGTACCCGAGCACCAAACTCCGCAGTGCTGGCCAGGGCTCCCAGGGGTGCACCTTAGCCTTGGTGGGGTTTTCTGGGGCTCCTGGTCTCTTCCAGCTGAAGTGAGGGTCTGCTTGGCTTCTCTCATCTCAGCATCCTCCCTCCCTTCCCACCTCTCCTTCCTCCCGACGGACACCACGACAGGGCTTGGTGCCCTTTGCCAGAGCAGTGGTTTCAGCCGTGAATCCTCCTCCTTTGGATGGGTATTGTTCTGGCGAGCACCATTGCCTGTCGGGTGTATCCTGACTATACCACACCCTAAGCGCCTTTCTGCAGTGCCAATGGACAGAATCAAGGGGGCACACAGCAACGTCTCTAATCGGATCCGTGCCCTAAGTTGCAATAAGAGCCTGGGCACCACGCCGCGAGCAATGGTAAACTTCTTCTTTCTCCTCTCAAGAACAGGTCCACGTCCGAGTGGGCAGCTCTCACTCAACCCCCAGAAGTCAAAATGATGCAACGGAATTAAAATCTCCCTGAGTGATAGAGTGGTATTTAAATGCCACCAAAGTTCTGCTTCTGTTGCGTGTCGCAGCTGGGAGGGGAGCAGCCACTCGCAGCAGATCAGGTTCTGCCACCTGGATCTTCTCTGCCCTGATGGGATGTCTGTCAAGACATGCCTGTTAGTTATGTTGGGATTTGGGGTCCCTTGTGCCCCTTCTGATCTCTGGATTGCTTCGTGGAAGCATCACTAGAATGAGCCACACAGAGGGAGTTTTAAGCCACAGTGTGTAAATTAAGAGAGATGAGTAGGGTCAATTTTTTTCCCAAAATTGCTCATCAGATAGCTGTCCTTCCATAATATCTGCCCAGTGTGCAATTCCAGCAGCAAAAATTAAGCAGTAAGTTGTTGTTTTTTCTGATCCCTTTCTGGGACCGCGTGTGGAGCCAGAGGCAGTCTGTCTTCCTGGTAGGAGGTTAATTAGTCTGTGGTATAAATATGTGCATGCGTCATTTCGTGAAAGGTGATGTTGCATCGTGGTACAAAATTCAGTGGATCCATAGGTGTGATGTTGGAGATGGGAATCCGTTGTTTCAGAGGGGTGTCCATGCACCACAGCCCTTCACGCTCCTTGCTGAAGCCTTCTGTTTTGCTCCAGGGTGATGCTTCCAAGTCTGATTCCGAGGGGGACCTCTTTCCCCACAGCCTGGAAGAGGAGGGAGGACTTAAGAAGAACTTCTCGAATCCAGCCTGTGAGTAACAGTCGTGTTAGGATGGAGCCTTCCATGGAAACCTCACTTTGCTGGGAAAATGTATCCCGAACGGAAGAGTTCTAGGGAGAACCGTTCAGTCCAAGCCATAGTAGGCCCAACCAAGGCCAGCAGATGTGTGGCATGGGGTGGGATCATGGGATTGCAGACAGACAGACAGACAGACATGATGGCA
>NW_009725572.1:86583-86945 GCF_000703405.1 Apaloderma vittatum
CCTGAGGTCTGGGGTTTTTGGGGTCTATCTGCCGGGCACAGGTGGAGAAGTTGCGGGGAAGGAGAGTGGAGAGAGCCTGGCATGGGCAGGGAGGTTCCCACAGTTGGAGCTGATGGATGTTGGTTGGAGAGTTGAGGGGTAGCAGATGATGGTATCTGCTCTTCTCTCTCATTGGCACCCAATCACGTTCCTGATTTATGTCCCCCCACTCCCCTGCCAGGCTGAAGGATGGGCTCTCAGCTCTGCAGTCAGGCTTTTTGGACCCCATTCTCTTCATATTTAGAGGAGACCCATTCCTGCACAGCTCCTTTGCCTGCCCCAAGAGCTGGCTGTAGATGTGGCCTTGAGGCATGACACCTAAA
>NW_009725573.1:0-13463 GCF_000703405.1 Apaloderma vittatum
ACCTTCAACTATATATAAAAGGCACACCCTCTGTGTAGTAAAGGAGCCACTTTTGAGCCATTTTAATCACCACTCAGATGTGTCATGTCCGTCTCTACAATGACATTAAAGGGCTTAGAACACAAGTTGTATGAGGAAAGGCTGAGGGATCTGGGGCCGTTTAGCCTGGAGAAGAGGAGATTGAGGGGAGACCTCATCGCTCTCTACAGCTGCCTGAAGGAAGGCTGTAGCACTGGAGAATTATAGGACGAGGGGAAATGAATTTAAATTCTGCCAGGGGAGGTTCAGGTTAGATATCAGGAAGATTTCTTTACTGAAAGGGTTGTCAGCCACTGGAACAGGCTGGCCAGGGGGGGGGGTTGGACTGAGAGGGTTGTCAGGCATTGGAACAGGCTGCCCAGGGAGGCGGCTGAGTCACCGTCCCTGGAGGTGTTTAAGAGACGGGTGGATGTTGCGGGGGCAATCGTTTAGTAGGTTGATAGGGCTGGGACAAAGGCTGGACTTGATGATCTTGAAGGTCTCTTCTAGCTGGTATGATTCTATGATTCTAAGACACCAAGCACAAGTATTTGGGGAAGTAGAGAGAAGTTAGCAAAAAAGTTCTTCTTAATGGAGTAAACTCACTTGGAAATGACTAATCCTCTTTAAGGCAAACCATCATACCAGAAGTTTGTTGAGCATTTCCCTTGTTCGAGAAAATCTGGCTATGCAAGTGTAACATCATAAGTGCACAAGAACTCTCAGCTCCTGCCACAGCTTGCTTTCCTGACATCCACAAAATGAGAGGTCATGCAGTATGTGACAAGGGAAGGAGTGTCACACCCAAAGTGTGCACATATGTTGTCCTGCCTTCGCTCTGCTGAGGGTGCTGTTAATTCTCTCTCCATCAGGTGCTGGTAGTGACTACTGTCTACAGTTGTGTGTCACTGCCTGGTCATTCTCCCACTGCCTCTATTTGCCAGTTGCATCCACAGAACAATCTAGTCAGTGAAGCTCTTTTTCTTCCCTTCCTCACCAATTAACTGTTTACAGATAATTTCTTGCTGAGATGATTCCATTTTGTCCTGCATGTCTAGTCTCGTTCTCTACATTTTTCGTTCATCTTTAAAGCATCATGTCTTTCCCTCCTTCCTTATTCCTACCTTGCTTTCTGCCTCTACAGCACTCCAAACTCATTTTTCACCACAGCAGCAATGTTCCATCTTACTCATATTCACCTTCTCCTCTGAATAACTTCAGCAACCTATTTTTACATCTTACTCCTTCCCTCAGCTTCTTCAACAGCTACCTTCTCACTACTCATACTGCCCGAACTCTTATTTGGCAAATATCTTGGATGAGACAAAGTATCCAAGCAGCAACAATGCATGTTTGAGAGAGCTATTAATTTTGATCTTGCTACATTCTCACTACTCATACTGCCCGAACTCTTATTTGGCAAATATCTTGGATGAGACAAAGTATCCAAGCAGCAACAATGCATGTTTGAGAGAGCTATTAATTTTGATCTTGAGGGGAATAAAGATGCAGAAGTTGTCATCAATAGCAGAAAAGATCACAGCAGGTATTCTAGAACACGTATTTTATGTCCCTCTTCCTTTTCCTCATGGCATCACTCTCAATCCTTCTGTCCTTATTTTCATAGCCATCTGAGCTTTCCTGACCTTATGTTCTTTATTTTATTTCAAGATGATACCACTTTCTGGTTTGGCTATGCCAATTGCATTGAAGTCAAATGTTTAATATCCAGCTCTCCAATAAATCTTAATTTTGTCCCACAAGGGGGAATTGATCCAAACCAAAAGCCAATAAAATTTTCAGAGTTCCTTCCTAGAACTGCCTTCTTCTGCAACGCTTGCACTATAGTACATCCAATTACTGAGTGATACATCAGTGAATTTTCAGATCTCCTTGTGATTATTTAAAACACAGATGGGATCCTGGCAACACTTCAAAAGGTCAGCCTTGTCACCAAAGAAGTCCCTTAGGAGCAGATTTCATTCTCTGATTTGGCTTTTATAGGCAGATCAATCATATAAGATCAGCTCCTGGGGAGTTATTGCTTCTCTAACTGGACCTGTTTGAAACTGCTGCCTCTCTCTTTGGAAGTAGAGCTCTTGGTCTCCATAAAAAGAACTTGAAGGAGTAAGTGAAGTAAAATTAATGAAGACAACAGAGGAGGTAGCAGCGGCTGGTCTGCTTCTTAGAATGATAACATGGGGAAACAAGTACTGCGACTAGAGGAATTTGGTAAGGAGCCAGCCAATGGACAGAACAGCCAGACTCTCCCCTTACACATGATGAATTAAGAGCCCCTTCTTGCCAGTGAAATAGGCTGTGGCGCCTGAAGCAGGCACCAGCACTGCCACTTTCAAGACCTGCTTCCTCCCCACTGCATTTTGAGCTCCCAATACCCAAAATCAATCTTCACATACATCAGCTACAGCTAAAATCTGAAAATTTGGTGTTGCTGATACGGTAAACTCTGCTGCTGTACAGAACCCAGGCATTGTACAGAAACCCAAATTCTGCAAAGCCTGCATGCTGTGCTAGACAGTCAAATGGTTACAACAGTTTTTTCATCGCATTACTAGATTCTAAAGATAGAAAGGGCACCTTAATGAGTCTTCATTGCTGACAGGTTTGTGCAACAACATATGTACCATCCCTTCCATCACACGTTGGCAGCAAGTGGTAAGGATATGTAAGCAGAGGCAATAGCTGCGTCTCCTAATAGCAGCTCTGGCCTCATTCATGCTGCCACCAGTAGCTTCTGTCTATGGATTTAACAAACCAAAGCATTCTCCAAACTGTTATGTGGAAGAAAAAAAAAAGGGGAAGGGAGCACAGACAACTCGGACAGTTTTCTTCTAAAATTAGAGATTTCACAAGATTTCAAGGAGGTAACCAATACAGGAATCTTGGTAGATTTCAATGCCAGAATTACGTTACCAAATTTGATGATAATAAGTATCAAGAAAATTTTCACAAATTAGAAGACATTGCTTCACAGGCAAAACCCCAGACTGATCACAACCATATGACAAATAGCTAGTTTGTGTCAAAGATGAAGATGAATAGCTATGAAACACCAGCTCAGTTTTAAAAACAGATGTCTTAATAAAATCCCCATAATATATTCCTATCTTTATACTAGTTTTTCTTATTGTATGTATCATCCTTGTAAGTTAGAGGTTATTGGCATACACCAAAAAGCATTCTAGAAAAATATCTTGTGGGATAAATACTGAAAAATCATTCAAAGGCACAAAGGACATTTGTTCCATGCATTTATTTCCAGTGACATATAGAGAAGAAACAGGTTCTACAGCATCAAAGCATGGCATGTACTTGTATGAGACATGTCAAGTCAGTGTGTGTAAAGAAATGTCTTTTGCAGCAGTAATTTCTTAAAAGGACACAACCATTCTTCTGCTGTGATGCCAGAAATCAAACAGAAGCCTTAAAAACTAAAGCTCTCTCAGCATAAGCTTCCTGCATGGGAAATTCAGTTTGTATTTTCTGCTGGTAAAATGGGTTGATCTGGGACCCTAATGGTAGGAAAAAAAAGAAAGCCCAAGCTCTGATAAGACAAAAAGACTGTTCTTGAATTTAGACACTAGCTTTTACAGGAAGATACAAACAGTGAAAAGAACTTACTTCAAAGTTTCAGCAAGGAAAAAGCTCTGCTGTACATCGTCATATGTAGGAGATGAGGAATAGACATCTTTGACACCAGAAAAGCCACCACTGACTCGGCAATACTTGTCAATTGCCTGCAAAGAGGAAGGGAATAGAAAAGGAGAATTTAATTGTAGAGTAAAACTTGAAAACATTACAGGACCAGGTTTGATCAACAAAGGAGGTAGCTCTTTCCATGCCGCATTATCCTGTTTGGAATCTCCTTGTCAGAGGATGCTGTGGATGTTAACAGTTTACCCTGACCAAAGGAAAAAAACAACCAGGAATCAGACACATACAGAAGTAAAACCCCTCCAAGGCTACTAATGACACCACATTTGGCAAACTGCTAGGTGCCAAGAAAGTATTCCGGGGAAGAATACTTTCTCTCCTGGGTATTTACTGTTGACTGATATTGATAACAGGACACAGACTCAGTACTTTCACTGGCTCCTCATAGGTAACGCTGAGTAGAACATCCATCAGTCAATCAACATGTGCTATGAGGTGCACAGGAAGATGATTAATATCCCTGGATTTTGCAGCTGGAAGAGTTTGAAGAATTAAAGTTGCTCTGCAACTAGTAGCTAGTCATAAGGACTTACTGAAACTAGGAATAAAATACTGTACTCATCTTCAGGGACTGCTGATTTAATCTTATAAACTCTTCTAGCTGCTGCTTTCTCCTCACTTTTCCATCTCCTACATGTGCTCTTCTCTGTTCCCCTTTATACAGTTGAAACTCAAGTCAGCTTGTGTGCTGGACTGCAGAAGAGCTCTTTATCTTTCACGCATTAAGTTTAAATCCATAAACATTCCATGCAGAAAGGAACCCATGGATCCATGATTCACATATCACCCAGCTAGTCAGCTCCAACACAGTACTGCAAAAAGCACAATGGAAGAGGAGGAGACTGGAAATAACGTGTTAGTAGCTTAGAGCACCTCTCACCTACGCCTTCATTATTCCACTCACACGTATGACCTTACAGCACACAAGGATATCAGCCAATAAAACCCAGCCCCAAAGAAACGACTCTGAAATGATTCACAGGTTATTTGTGCTTCCCTGCTGCTATGGCAGTGCTTCCTCAGCAGACACCAACTCTTTTAATAGAATCATGCAGGGATAGAAAAGGCAGAGTGATGGAGGAAAACGTTTGGCTCAGGATGTCTGTCATTACCAACTACTCAATGTAGCTACCTGCAGTTTAGTAATCCATGATTCAGTCTGTTTGCCTGTATGAAGTTTCTCCCTGCATGATGATTTAGGCCTTGATTTTCGACAATTCTGATTTTTGCTAGTTACATTCAACAGAAACTGAGGGGAGTCAAGGCAGGGGAGCAAGTAAGTTTTGTATGATGTCCCTTTTTATCCAGAGGAAACAAATTCAATCAAAATTGACTCTTCAGGCTTCTTACTATAGCCTTTGCTTACTAGAAACACTGGGAAACAGATGAGAACTTTCCATTGGACACATGCATGAAGTGTGCTGGCAGATGCCATCATTGCAATAAGGAGGAAACTTGAAATGACAAATGAGCAAGGTATCCAGGAGAGTAAGCCACAGCACATCAGGTATTACAGCTAACCTCCTCCTAGCATGCACTCTTAACCTGTGGAAATGTGAGGTTGTTCATGGACCAAAGAATAATCCACACTGTATAAAGTTCTTTCAAAATTCTGAAGACCAAGATTCTTAAAGATGCAAGAGGAGAGACTGGCAAAAGGATGTTACTGGAATGGCTGTGGCTCTAGAGCCTGAGCTTATGCCGAGAAAAGTGCAGTTTGTCTTTGCAAAATGTAATTCTCACTATAATCCTCATCTCACCTGGAATCTTCTCCAAGTATGCATGGAAATGCTCACTTTTTGGTTGGGACTTGAGTCTAAAATGAAAAAGCATCTGGATGAATTCTTTTCAGATCTGGTTACTGGTGCAGGCTAAGGCTACACTGAGACCATTCACATGTTGGGATTTGGGCTGACCAGGCTTTCTGTACAGTCTGGAGAAAAAAGGTGTAAGTGCCACATCTAGCCCAACAGTATCACATGCATGACAATCTCTTTGTCTGCATAATCTTGCACAGCAAAAGTGATGCTAGCTATCACATGGCAGCCAAACATACACATACACAAATAATTAATTGCTTGTGTGACTTACGAAAACATAATGCACTAGCTGTTTATGGAACCATTTGCATTGTTTCCCGAGTCCTACAGCTGCTAGGCAGGTAATAAATATATAATAATATATAAATAATAAACATGAATAAACAAGAGCCAAAGCATTTTTGCTTCGTAGGCAAGAAATTAACTACCTCCTCTCGCCACTATCCCCTTTTTTACAATAGTGCAGTATGCAACCTTGTCTCAGCTTGGGAGCATAGCAAGATGAGAGGGAAAAGCTCCAATGGTTACAATCCAGAATTTCTAGTAGGCAGAGTCTGACCTTGCAGGTGTTCCTCCGGTCAATGACTGACCAACTCTGACACTATGTGCCACATCTCGCACAAGAGACACTTGCTAAGTGATTGTGGCAAAATGAAAATAAAGCACAAACAGTGCCACTGGTAGGACACTGTCTCCTTCCTTCTCAAGAATTAAATCCCCAAGTTGGCATAAGAGACACAACTTGTGCATTCTGGAGATTGTAGATAATAGAACTGAGATCCTGCTCTATGCTGTAAAGTGCGTAGGCTTGAATAATTAAGTGCAACACTGGTGAAGCTAGCAGGCCTAGAAGCCTGAAGAAAGAAAATGTGTGATTTATATTGATATCTTTTTTTCCTTACAATTATGAAGTAGTCTTACATCTTCCGAAAATTCTCCTTGGGGAGACAGACTCTGGCAAGACTGGAGTTCAGGACAGGCAGAGGATTTATCCTAGCTGATCAGAGATCGACTCTGCAGGCAGAAATGCACTGTTGAGGAAAATTTCCTCTGAAAGATTGCTATACCGTTATTCTTCCAAATATGGATAAGTAAACTGTCCCTGATTCACAGGCGTACAGAACTTAAGATGCTATGATAAGACAAAGCAGCACTGTACCATGTCAATATCGCTATCTTAATTTAAAACTGACTGACAATGCTCTAAGAACGAACGGGCGATGTAAAATCATCACCAGATAGAGCTGCTTCCCAGAGATACACAAGGGGCAGCCTGAAGTTTTATCATTCACCACAACACTGCTGCTGGCAAAAATGACAAAGGTAAATAACAGCGGACAGTGTAATCTGTCAGTAACTAGGGCCCAAACAAAATGAGTTTTATCCAGCCAGGCACATAATCCTAAATCTAGACATAAAGGCTGTGTAACTGCAGAACCAGATTAGCCTGGAAAGTAGGGACATTTCAGAGAATTCAGTGGCCACATGAGACAATTCAGTGAGTTCATGCTAGGATATTTGTGGAAAGTGTACACACAAGAACAGTAAACAGGAGCAGGGATATAATTTTATTTTTGCACAGGGGTGTGGGTAAAGTCAAAATCGGAATATGCAATTCTACAATTCATTTATAAAAAAGGATGATGAACTGGCATGGGTGGAGAAAATGCTTTACAGTAAGGGTCAATATAATTTGTTTAGCATCTTAAGTAGACTCAGTATTAAGTTTATTACAATCTATGAAAAATCCTTGGAAAGAAAATATGGAGAAAAGGACTTTTAATATGGTATAGGAAGCCATAGGAAAATCTAGTGATTCACAGCCAAAACTAGACTAATTCAAATGGGAAATAAAACATGTATTTTTAACAGCACAAGTTATTAAATAATGGAATAAACTACTGAAAGTGGATTTTCTCATTGCCTTTATTCAAACCGAGAGTAGAACAGAAGAACATGCAACAGTGTACTCATGCCGAGCACACACATTTGGGCTCAAAAATGATGCAAAGTGAAATTTTAGGGCCTGTAACATACGGGGCAGTCAGTGCTAGTCTAAATTCTTTCATAAATAAAACTGGAAGTGCCTCTAGATTGGACCCCAGCTCCTTCAGTTCCTCTGAGGGTGGTTTTGTGGTTGCATGAATGATTCTTCTTGACTGCGCCAACAAGACGCTCATAAAACCTGTGCTGGTTTCTTCATCAGTTGCAGTACTCAGTTTCTTCCGCCTCCAACCTGCGCCTGGCTCTCTTCTGTCTACTTTGCTTCCTAGGTAGAGAGCTACAGGTCTTCTCACTCCATCTTACTGTCAGTCCTCAGTCTGCCTGAAGTTAGCCCAAACTTGAGGTCCTGTATTTTATTTTCACTGTAAGTAGAACTGAATGAACTCAGCAGACTCCATGGTGCAACCCTACAAAGTTAGATATGCCAGTCCCCAACAAATAGTTGAACCCTTCATTCACACAGCTTAGATTAGTAATTGATTTACATACAGCTTAGATTAGTAATTGTGAAGTGGTGGGGTTTATTGCTTTCAAATAATTAGCCTAAATAGGATTTTAGTAATTTTCTGTATTTAGCCTATGTTGCATGTGTCTTTCTGTAATACTTCAGCCAGCCTGGCAGCATACCATCATCCAATTTAGCTGGCCCAATACAACTGAGATGGATGTTGTCCCTAGTGCTGAGTATAGCATTAGGAAGAATTAGCCTTTTTTTATTAGGAAAGAGACAGAGACCATGTCACAGGGATTTATGATCATTGAGGGAATATAAGGTTAAACTTTCTGTGTTTTCCCCATAGACACAGGATTTGGAGAGATGTGACAAAACAGGCCTTGCTCAATGCACATCAATCTGAACTACAATGTCCAAATTTTGTCCAAAACTCTAGATAATAAAGCCAGAAAGAAGCTGCCAATGCTGAAATAGACAAAGTACAGTACAAAGATCTGCATACACACACAATCCACCAAATTCTCACTGACAAAAGGAGAGAGAGATCTGAGCTGGGAGTGCTAAAGAAAAATCCAGGTGGTTCTGCAATGTATCCTGGATCATCTCTGAAGAGTTCTTAAAACGACAGAAGCAGACCTCTAATAAATCAGTAAACAAATCCAGAGATGTATTCACCCATTCAAAGAAGTAAACAAGGGAGACCACCAAGAACTCAGTCATCAAACACCAGATTACACTAGGTTCAGTGCAGAAAAAGCCAGTTGCTCTGTGTGTCATACCAGATTCTTCCCTATTAAAAATGGAGGAAAAACCACAACTAGAGCTGTGTGTGGTACAGAAGAGAAAAACTACTGAGTACGTGTGAGGAGTAAACACAAGAATTTATTATCTATATGCAGGGAACAGAAAACCATGGGGAAAAAAATCTTCCCAAGCTTCTAGGTTAGTATGATGATAAGAAAATCTGTAATTGTGGGAGGGAGGCGTATGCAAAACCATTTACAAAGAGTTCAAAAATGTTTTATGGCTATGTTGTATAGAGAAAGTTTTTATTGAGGAAGCAAGCAAAAAAAGTAATTCTGTAAGGACAAGGAAAATGAAACACACAGACTGCTTGATTTAGATAACTTTGATGCAGGTTGGCAAAAGGATAAAACAAAATCCTACCCTGGACACACATAAAACTGAAGGCAGGGGAAGAGGAAGAGAGGGTTTGGTCTGAGAGCATTAGGGGACCATGTTATGAAGGCAAGTGGAGAAAATTGAACAAAATGAAATTCAAAGACATGCTTTGTAGTGTGCTTTAGAGACAGATTCTGGCCTGAAAAAAATTGTATTTGTAAATTCTTTAACCTAGTATGAAGGGCCCACTCTCAGCCTGCATCGTCCAGCCATAGATTCTGACAATAGCTGGTGTTAGACCATTTGTAGTACAGACATTGGCAAGGAGTAGGTTACTAAACATATTTCTTTGTCAAGTTAGAAACATGCATATTTTGGACAGGAGGGATGATGTGACTCAATGTTTCATGTTTGGAGAGAGCAGCAATGAATTCTGCAAGACAGATGTGACAAATCACAAATGTGGAACCTTTCTCTGGAATAACATAATGTTGGTTATAATAAAACAGTCTACAATGCAAAACCTAACCAAGACTAAGATACAATCTTAAAATACTTGGACTCTTCTAGGTCACTGTAACTGTGCTGAGGGAAAGATAGGGATGAGCTCAGCTACATATTCTGAACCTGCCTTCACTATATTCCACTTGAAGAATACAAACTTCTCAACAGATTTCTTCCTCCAAGTACTTTTTCTGGGCCTCTTGCCTCTGGAGCAAAACTTGTTTTCACCTGCAGAATAAAGTTTCTTCAGGCTCTTAGTTCATCTCTTCCTTTGCTCTTCCCTCATCTCCTTTGGCTGTAGTCCAAATACTTCATTAGTATCTTGTTACCTTTAATGTTTATTCTCATCTCTGAAATTGGCTTTAAGGTGTGCTTCCAAAGACTGCTGAAGCCGTCCGTAGCAGAGAAGTGGAGGAGCTGTAGTAACCCACGGAAAACTGCTTGGCCAGCAAATTAGGTTTGGACAAGCCCAGTACAGACCAGCGGGTGGAAGCAGTGAGAAACGGGAGACCAGAAGAGGCTCACAAGTTCAATCCCAGAAAGTGTTTAAAAGGCAAAGTCTTTTGGGGATTACAAATATTTTTTACAATTGGAATATCACAGAATCACAGAATGTCAGGGGTTGGAAGGGACCTCAAAAGATCATCTAGTCCAGTCCCCCTGCCAGAGCAGGATCACCTACAGTAGGTCACACAGGAACGCGTCCAGGTGAGTTTTGAATGTCTCCAGAGAAGGAGACTCCACAACCTCCCTGGGCAGCCTGTGCCAGTGCTCTGTCACCCTCACAGTGAAAAAGTTTTTCCTAATATTTTTGTGGAACCTCCTATGTTCCAGCTTGTACCCATTGCCCCTTGTCCTGTCATTGGACGTCGCTGAAAAGAGCCTGGCACCGTCCTCCTGACACTCTCCCTTGATATATTTATAAACATTTATGAGGTCACCCCTCAGCCTTTTCTTCTCCAAGCTAGAGAGACCCAGCTCCTTCAGCCTTTCCTCCTAAGGGAGATGTTCCACTCCCTTCATCATCTTTGTGGCTCTGCGCTGGACTCTCTGAAGCAGTTCCCTGTCTCTCTTGAGCTGAGGGACCCAGAACTGGACACAATATTCCAGATGTGGTCTCACCAGGACAGAGTAAAGGGAGAGGAGGACCTCATACTGTTACGTGAAAATGAAGCCTAGTTATTCATTTAGCCCATAATCTATGACTAACAGATAAAGGAGTTATTCATCTGCACACAAAGGATGAAGGAAAGAAGGCCACGAGCACAGATCTATGTAGAGTCTCAGGACAAATCAAGGCTTCTGTAGACACCAGTACTAGCATTTCCAATGCGAAAGACTCAGAAGCATTTTCACACTCAGGGAATGGATTAAATCATTCAACAACTAGATTTAAACACAGGAAAGCAGCTCTACAGAAAAACTCTCAACAGTCACTAAAACACTTTAGCATTCATTTTTAAGTTCTGCCTTATGTGCCATTACTTACTGACCTTCTTTTATGATCTACTTCTTTCAATGATGTAATTTTTTGTTATAACTGATTAAATCTAGACTGACTGACCTTTTTGTTCCTTCCAGTCAGACAACTAAGAAAAGAAAAAGTCATGATACCAATCCACACACCCCCCTGTACATGCTATCTAGTCTACAAACCATCTGAGAACAACTGTCCTACCGCTTGTTTTTTTATGGCCAACCAAGAAGAAACTGCAAGAAGAGGTTTGCCTTTTAATCCAAACTGATTGTGAACACATGCTTAACCAAGTTATTTATAATACACTTTCATTTCCCAAGATAAATTACCTCTCTCGGGGGCTCTGGACTACCAAAACCAACAGGAATCATGACCAGTGGATTCCATTTCCATGCCTGAAACTCATCAGCTTTATAATGCTGTTCTCATCTGTGCACCTGATTCAGCAATCACAAAACAGTAATAACTACACACACCCCCTTGTGCACCCTGGTTTACAGGAACTCATGAAAATCATTTATTATTTGAAGTGTTTCAGCACCACAAGATTAAAATGGCCACAGAATGAAAATACATAGAATTCAACTACTGACAGACAAATAATACAGTTACCTGTGTCGCCTCCCAGCCCCACTGCCTGTACTTGGGATCATGGGTGAATCTCCACATATACCAGTAGGTCTCAATCACCTCTGGTCGTAGGATGTAATACTTCTCATTCTGGCGCACTGCCACTGCCTCTACACCACCATCAAATTTGAATGCTTCTGGACCCAGCTTTAATGCTGCAGAGGAAAGAACAAAAAAAAGAAAAAGAAAAAAGAAATTTATTCCTTACCAATCTTTGGAGGAGGGGTGGATAGGAGACTGCTATACCCCAAGCACGTGAGAAAAACAGAAGCTAGCTTGTCTTTAAGCAGACTCATAAATATTTCCTATTGTTGAGGCCTATAATTTTTCTTATGAATAATTAATCCAGTTCCTGTGAGAAAACAACCTATCTTGACAGGAGTACTCTAACCTTCTGGAAAACTAATGAAATACTAAGAATATAAAAACATTAACACATTCAATTACAGGATAAAATTAAAGTGATCAACATCAGTTTTATAAGAGCAAGGTGGGGGGGGGGGGGGGGGGAAAAGGTCAGCAGAGGTTTTGATATCCTTTGATCCAACCCAGCATGGCGGGAGAAGATCTAAGAACAAGATCAGGTACTACCATCTCAGCTGCATCTTTATCCAAACTGTATTGATTTAGAGAAGTGCTGTCATGCCACCATAACTGATGTGCTTCTTAATGTGATCCTCAAGTAAAGGCTTTATAACTAGGCAATGAAAACTTAGCCACACATGAAAACAAATCTCTGAACTAAGAGATTCACTATTTCAGCCCTTAAAGGAAGCTGTAATGGTCCTGTGGAAGACTATTCAGGTAAGAAAGAAGTATCTGTAGGAAAACTGTAATAGGAAGATATAATTTCATTTTTTTTAATTATACAGCCTCCCATTGTTTTCCAAATTTGACATAAACAATGCACTCTTATCCACAGCTGCACCCTATCCTTAGCTGTGGCAGCGAACTTCTAAGGCGCTGAACTTCGAAGCTGCACTCAAGCTTTAAAAATTATCACAACAGTTAATCATGTAATTCCTATCGGCTAGAGTCTCAAATTAACCATGGTCTCCTGAGTCTAAAAGGGGAACCACAGAATACTTCAGTGAAACATATAAGAACCTCCCAGCGTGTGCTCCAGCAAGAAATATCAAAAAAAAATTCCTTAATTTTTCCGTTTCAAGGGAGCATGGCTCTGGATGCAAAACAGAAAAAAGCACCACTCGGCTTCCACCACACATCTGATAAGAAAAACTCCGCGAAGTTTATGATAATTCTTTCAAAATAAGTAATTTTACCTCTTTCCGTAAAAAAAAAAAAAAATTACAAATTTTACTGAGAAATCAATGAGTTTAGTTACAAAGTCCTACCTATCCAAAATTAAGAAGATCAGAATGGCCATCCTGCATTAGATGGAAGTTCGGTCCGGTCCAGCAATGGCCAAAATCAGGCAAAGGTGGGGAAGGGGAAGAACAAGGTGAGTAGATGAGGCACCTTCTTCCAGCTTCTCTACCAGTCTCCATTTTTTTTTTGAGCTTAAGATTTCTCCCAAACTAGACATACTCTCATGCAGTCAGTAATTCTTCATATTTTCCAAGTGCTTAACTGATGTTTCCTCAAGTCTGTGTAAGCCTCGAGCACCCAAAACAACCTCTGCTAACGAGTTTCACATCTCTAATACTTCTTTGTTGTAGAACCACATTTTTTTGCTCTT
>NW_009725573.1:13494-15529 GCF_000703405.1 Apaloderma vittatum
CCCTTGCTCTTTTCCATTTCCAGCTTGGTTCCTACTAGCTTCATTCAACGGTCTCTAGATCCGGTCTCAGAGAAGAGACTGAACAACTGATTCCTATCCACTCTCTCCAGCCCCCTGATGATATTACAAATCTGTTGTATCTTACCTAAAATGTCCCTTTTCTACACTGAAAAATAACATCCAATTCAGTCGCTCTTTGAATGGAAACCATTTTATATGCTTAATTTTCCTTCTACCCTTCCTCTGTAACTCCTCCAAGTCTCCTATACCCTTTGTGAAATGAGAGGACCTGGACAAGATGAATACAGTGATATAATGATGTTTTCTGTTTTGCTCTTTCTCACTTTTTTTTCCCTGACTGCTACTGAGCTGACATTTTCTTAATCTCAAGAGCAATTTCCTGAGTTGTAACGGTCAGTTAAGGGCTCAGCATTTTACATGCGAGGTTAGAAATAATTCTTTTATAGGTGCCTCTCTTTATCTTTAACTACACTGAATTTAATTTAGTGATTTATGATACAGTTACTCAACCTTATAAGGTCTTTGTGTAATTTTTCAGCTTTTCTTTTATCCTTGCTATCCTGGATAGCTTTTTTTAAAAGTTATTTATCAGCACATTAACCTTACGGTCATGCCCTTTTACTGCACATTTATATATGTATATATATTTATATCCACATATATATATACATATAAAATGTAAATTTATTATACATTTATACATATCTATACACATATGTGTATAAATTCATATCAGAGTACCACTGGCTAACCATCATTTTTCCATTGCAAAAAGTGGCTATTTACCTTCGTTTATTATAATACTACCATTTTTCTTCTCCATGCAGGTACTTGCTGCTTAATATCCTTAAAGGGCCTTAGTAGAGAACTTTTGAAAAAGCCTTTTGGAAATCAGGTAAACCATGTCAGCTGTATTACTCTTTTCTACCAAAGAAGCTGGATTTCAGGCAGTTCTGGTGATGTGTCACCTAGAGAAACTGTGACACCTCCTTTTGCTTTGTAGCCTTCTGGTACACTAAGTCTTCATTTACATATATCTATTTCTAATTTTAAGGGCACTCCAAGAAATTACACCACCCAAGGATGGGTGACCCCTGCATATAGCGACAATCTCACTTTATCTGAAGCCAAGTATGTAAAATTAATCACAGTGCTTCTACAAAAAACTGACTGAATAAAGAAACCACTATGAACACAGCACCTTTCAGGGGAGCATTCCTCTACGCAAAGAACCATCTAAGGCCATTTTACAATGTCACAGTGGCTGCACTTGTCACCTTGTCCGCGAGCTGCTTTTTGCCGCCCTCGTTGCTCACACAGAAGCAGCTCTGCAGCGCTTAACATCCTGCTTTGCAGAGGCTGCTGAGCTTTTTGGGCTGGAAGTCAGCTTGAAGATGACAGAAGTTCTTTACCAACTTGCACCTCAGGAAGTCTCCCATCATCCCCACATCACCACAGGCAAATCAGGGCTTAAGTCAGCCCAGCAGTTCAGCTACCTAGGAAGTATCATTTCCTCAGATGGTAAGACTGACAAAGAGATAGACAACGGGTTGGCAAAGGCACACAGAGCTTTTGGAAAACTCCATAGAAGAGTCTGGTGCAATAAACACCTGAAGAAAAGTACAAAGATTAGTGTCTACAGAGCCATTGTACTGTCTACTCTTTTATATGGGTCTGAATCACGGGCCATCTACCACCACCACCTGTGACTCCTCGAACGCTTCCATCAGCGCTGCCTCCGTACAATCCTAAACATCCACTGGACTGACTACATGACTGATGTTACCGTCCTTGAACGGGCAGGGGCCACCAGTACTGAGGCCAGGCTGCTGAGGACACAGCTGCGCTAGGCAGGGCATGTCTCCAGGATGGAGGATCGCTGCCTCCGTAAGGTTGTGCTCTGTGGTGACCACGCCACAACAGAGGAGCCCAAAGAGGAGATACAAGGACTCTCTGAAACAACACCTCGGTTTTGGCCATATTGGCTACCATCAGTGGTCCACTCTGGCCTCCA
>NW_009725573.1:15765-24052 GCF_000703405.1 Apaloderma vittatum
GTTCGCAAAGCCTAGCCATGATGATGATGATGATGAGCGGCTGCACTTTAATCTGGGTATTTTGGTATTAATGGGGTTGATAGGCTACAGTCTAGACAAGGAGAGCAGAAGAGAAGGAATTTCACACCATAATGCAAAACTGCAACGCTAAACCAGTATCATTTTAAAAGAGATTTTAACTGATTTAAAGTTTACTTCAATGAGAGCTGTATTTAGCACTGCTGAAATTAAGGGCAAATCCTCATATATATAGAAAAATACTCATATATATAATTTTAGAAATAATTTTGAAAATGGTTTGATATTTTCTTGTGTTCCTTTAAGACTACAGTCAACGTAGCAATAAATTTCCTGGAAGTAAGAAATATAATTACACTGACGATTTAACCCATGTAAAATTTGAGGAAGATAACCTCCAATATACTTATGTTTGAGACTCTCTGAATGATTCCATCAATATACACTATTATTTTACACTTCTCATGAAAACAAGTAATTTTTCTTGCTTCTTCATCTGTGCCTGCGTAGCACCTCATTGAGTGAGTCTTGGGGCAGAGACAGCATCTACTCATACCCTGAAATCTTAGTCATCTGGTTTATTCTGCATTGGAACTGTCACACACACAAAACCAGATACAGCTGTACCCAGATTTTGAGGACAGTTCTTGTCAAGAAACCTTAAAGATAGGTAAAAACCCTCATCCTAAAATAATCTGTCTGTGGCCAGTTAGTACTTTATCTGCTAAGGGCTGGGAAAATGCTTGCGTCTAAGGGATACTGTGTGCTATAAATGAGCACGTGCCGTCACCTATATAGACATTTTTTCTTATTAATCTAATCTCTACAGTATCTACAAAAGCTAACTATTCAGACTGATCTGTTAGTGGTCTTTCTATTCTTTCGATGTTATTGGACACTTTCTTTTTAATCATTTATGGATTTTGCACTACCAGTTATTTTAAATGTCTTCGCCATATTTCTCAGCGGTACATGTTAAGCATGTAAAGCAAAGAACTACTCCCCAGTATCTGGATTACCTCAAGATATGCAGTCCACACACAAGCTTAAACATTGAGAATAGGAGGAGATTTAGGATGACTGCAGCAATAATCAATCAATAGGTTATGTCACACATAAAAGCAGAGTAGGTGGAAAGCAGAGGTGTGTGTAGAAAACACACCACAAGACTGCTCTGGTTATAGTTATGGTTTTCTACTTTGACCATCACTAAGCTTTTTCAAATCATTGGTGTTTCCAAGGGGTGCCACAAGCATTCACAACTTCCTGAAAAGAGGAAGAGCCCTGGGAGTCTCATGCTGGCAAGTTCAATGGATCCTGTAGACATAAGACCCTTGCTCAGAGGCAGATCCCTATCAGCTTCCTCCAGCTGGTGAATCAGAAAGGCATCCTAAGAGAAGTGTTACAGACTGGTCCTCACTTTAAGCAAATTTTACAGGGATTTTCACAGAGCCATGGCAAGCACCTGAGCTTTTCAGGATATCTCGAGTCACTTCTCCAGCCTACAACTCAGGAGTATTAGGTCTTCTCTCAGATACTCCTGAAGAACATTGAGAAGTGAATCAGATTATCAGAGAGACTGTGTCCCTGCATAAACCTCTCGCTGATTACACAGCAGCGATGTCAGTCGTCACTGTGACATAACGCCCATGGAAATACACCAGGAACAGTCACAAGGACTTTTCATTCAACTTCTTTGTACTAATCAGCACTGCGGAGCAGACACCACCTTGAGAGATGAAATGGGCAACTTAAAGTGTCAAGAGTATGCAATCTGGTAGGAAAGGGAAAACAAAGGATATAGCAACATCTAGAAAGATTAAGGCAAAACTTGTAACAAGCCATACAGGAGAAGGCTGTCACATGAACACCTTCCATTTGGATAATGAGACTTAAGCCTCATGTAAGAAAATAGCACATGTAGGATGGCAAAATTTTCTCAGGGTGGAAGACTTGCTCCCAAAAAACAGCAGGATGTTGATTCAGTTTAACTGTTCAAAGCTAAAAAGTCCCAAGCTAGCCTGAAGGGAATGATTAATTACCCAGTCACTTGGGCCACAAAAGCAGGTACTTTCACCCAAGTTGGTTACTATTATCACCAGGTACCTTACTAAAAACCTTAGATCTCTACAGATGTCAAGCAACTGACTTTTGAACCAAAATGTGTCTGTTTCTACCTCCTGTTATCATTTTTTACTGAGATGTAGAACAAGGTGTCCTTGAATTCAAGACAAAAGTCCTTCTCCTCTCTGTAGATCTGACCATCCTGAACTGAGCTTCTGTTTGAACACATGCAGTCCTTGTAAGTCCAAAATGGGGTCTCATCCTTCTTTTCATAGAGGCATCTGCCTCTATGATAAAAACATTCATCATAGCATTAATTAAACCTGTCTAAAGAAGCAGCATCTACCAATGATAAAGGTGTTAGGTAATGAGGTAGAAATTGAGTCACATGGGCTGTGATTGAGTATCTTCGCTCGACCCAGCAAGACATATAAGGTGCAATAGGCTATGGCCTCTCCAAGGTAGCTTCATGGATCTGAGGTTGGTCTCATTTATATGGTGGGAGATGTGACATGTTGTTACAACAGCAACAATCTGTCTGAAAGGTGATGGTGTACTTTAACTTGTGCCATATTTCAACGAAGGAACATCCTAAAATCTTAAGCAAGCTCCTATGATGCACTGTGAGCAGCCACAAAAATCTGCAAGGTGTCCCTGGTACAGATTGCAGGGTATTAAGGAATATCCAAAAATGTCAGTGGAGAGCTCTTATTCCAATGATGCCAAAGCTAAGGCAAGTAAGTCAATCTATGACATTACTGTGCCAATTCATGACTACGTGACAACTTTTGCTGGTTACATGGCAAAGTGATTGCTGTTGCCAAAATGGAAGGAAAGGATGGGCAGTGGAGGGTATTTTTTCACCAGTGAAGAGGCGAAAAAGCAGGATGCTTTTGTGTCTGCAGGATGGTCCTCAATCCTCCCCAAGAAATTCGTGGCAAAAGACACATCTTTTCATCATGCGTGAGGGAACATAAAAGAAGTATTTCAATTGGAGAATGGGGTAGAATATGTTTGGGAGCACTGTACCTCAGCTAAGCTTGCGTGGGATCCCTGCAATACAATCTGCTCCTCCTCACCTGTCAGCTAGGAGAGGTGAGTACAGCTCCCTGCTGCGGCAATGGCTCCTAGGCACTGTGAAGATCTGCTGCTGAGAGCACAAACTGGGTGAGGATAGAATGCCTGACATCAAGGGGTAGACCAGAAAGCAGAGAAGGATTAATTACAGCCTGTGCAAGACCTCAAGGGTCTTAGAAGCCATCAACAGAAGCATATACATCCAAGGGACCAGAAAGATGGTCTTAGAAATTATGAGAGTCTGGGTAATCATCATTCAACAGGTGACTTCTCACATCATGACAAGTCATTCATGACTGAAGTGATAGCTTCAGCCCTAAAGGCAAGTAAATGAACTAGAGAGGCAAACACATAAGAACAATAGAAAAGGTTATATTAGCTCAACAAAATAAGTGAAGTCTTGTTTTGTTAAAAAAGTCACCACAAATACTCTGCCTTAGAGAGGATCAAGGAGTTTGTCTGAAGACACAGGGTAATGTGTGAGAAGGGGAAGTGACCTGAGACAATACTACTATTGTCTTAAAAAATCCTAATACATCAAGAACCTTCAGCCACAAATGTCATGGCAGAAAAATCACCTCAATGCTAAATAGGCACGTGAACTTGCATTGCAAGGGAACAGCAGTTTACTTATTATCACACTGGTAAAATCTGTCTAGATCAAAGTTACTCCAGTGGAATTTATCCGAAACCCCAGAAGTCCTGGACTCTAATCAATTCTCACCTCACTATGCTTATTTATTTATGCAAGATGTGGAAAGGATGATTTCAAACCAGAATTTGAAGGAGATGGTATTCCATGACTTATATGATAATATTACAGTAAAGACAGTAGCAAATATAGAACTTAGTTTGGCTGAAGTTTTCTCAAATATCCAGAAAAGGCTGGATATTTTTTAAACATGCTTTCATACCTGCAATATGTGCAACAGGTTGCTGACAGCTGCCAACACAACACCCTTCTTTTCCAGATGTGCTTTGACTCTGTGAAATTCTGTTTTGATTTTGCTGAGACTGGACATTGAAACACTTTTTTTACCTTATGCTCAGTCCTTAACGGAAATCTACATTGCTTCATGATGTATTATTTTTATACAAAAATATTACAACATCAGGTATATACTGCAGTTTATATGAGCAACACTGGGAAGAGAAGACAGCTCTGGTTGGTTTATCTGAAGAAAAGAGCTCTCAGCACACAGCCTCGGCACCTTGCTTTCTCCTCTGGGGACACCAAATGAGGCAAGAGTTCTCCCAAGTCTGTAGGAGAAAGAGAGCAGGCTTTCCTCTTTGCTGACTAAAACATAAAACCATCAGCTGAACCAGGATGACTGTCTGCCCTCTGAGAGATCTTTTTCTGCAACTAGTTAGTTCTGTCATTAAAGAGTACAATTAAATCTCAAATCCTGCTGTTAAAGCATAATGAAGAAGTTGACATTTTGCACGTAACAGTTCTTATTTTCTCTGGAAAAACAGTCCAGGCCAGAAGAAAAAAAAATCTGAAGAAAAAAATCCACATTCCTGAGATTGTATGACTGAACAAAAGAAAACTAGGACATTGCAAATTTATAGCTGTCTATACAACTTTCAGTCTGTTTCTTGCATGTGTGTGTTCTTATACAGTCATTAAATATGTAACTGAGGTTTTTATCCTCCCCATCTTTTGACTTATTTGGGGTACAGAATACACATCTGAAAGAATAAAATTAGGACTGCATAAACAACCGCAAATTTAGCGTTGCTTATTTTCAAGTGTCGAATTAAATATTTAAATGCAGTTTTTGTAGTTTCTCAGAAAGTAACAATAGCTGCTGCCGTGTCCTACCTTTTTCCTTAAGCATCCTCATATTTCCTCCTCCTTTTTTTTAAGGCTGTTTCTATCCAGGCAAAAGTATCACTTATGTGATAGAATTCTTTAAAATGACAGCCAATTATACAATGATACTATATAATCCTGCAAATAAATACATGAAGTCTCATCTTAAAACTGCCCTAGTTTTATAACTAGGAAGTTATATCAAAAGGTCACTTCTTTGATGGCTACACAAAGCCATTTCCAATTCCCAACCTACATGTACTCATGGCAAGCTTACAAATCTTGCTCTTGGTACAACTTGTTGTTTATACCTTAAAATAACTCCACATCTTTTCAGTGTTCACCCATTGAGAGGACAAGAAATTTAGTCCTTTTTCTAGTCTGAGCAGGCTGATCTCTCTAATTTTCCCATTGTAAGACAAAAGCTTTGTTGCTCTGATCATTCTGTTGATACTTCTCTGCATTATTCCACTTGAAATTCAGATTTGTTCAGCATATTCTACATGACAAATTATTATGTCTTCTAATGCTGAAAATCCTTCACATGATACAAACTTGGACTGCACTGGTCATCTTGAACTCCTAATTTAGAGAGAGCTCCTGCCTTTTTTTCTAGTGAACTTATTTCTGACAGTCCAGTCCTCAAGATCTTCCTACTTAATATTCTGAGACACTTACTTCTATTTTACTTGTGTCTTATGACTTTCTGGCCACTCTAAGTGTAATCGGCACACTTGAACTTTATGCATCAAAGTCACTACTAAAGATGTAAAATAAACCTGGTTCAGAAGACAGAACTTGAGAAACTTGCAGCCCAGCAGTGAAGTCTGATGTTGCCTCCTCACTAGTCAGGTCTTCAGTCACCTCACAATTTGCATATTAGTCTTCATCCTCTCTAGTTTAATTGTACTTACCCAGAAGGTACTGTTACTAAAAACTTTTAAAGCTGCATTTATGGATTTTTCACTCTACATAACTTTAAAAACAATAAATACCTGCCCTATGTATCTGAGAGGACAAAAGTTCACACACTCTTTCCTCTCTTCACTCATATAACCTATCCTAGCTGACTGACCCAAAACCAGTGGTAAGCGTGCAGGAAGGAACCACAAAAATTCTGGGTTTACATTTACTCACCATGAAGTAGATCAGAAATAAATGCATGGGTGTTAAAAAAAAATACCAGTAGAAAAATAGCGCAGGTCAGAGTGGGCATAGGTGCATAATGAATCTTAAAAACAATTGCAACAATTTCTGTATTTTAGACACTGAAATAACTAAATTAGCAATATAACTTACTTGTCCTGTCATATGACTCATGACACGTATGTGCAATTTCAGCTCCAAGCTGCAAATAATGTCCAGCTTTATCATCTCTGGAACCATCTGCTCCAAGGGCAAACATTCCCCCTGCAAAACAGGTCAAATGGCCCATCTTTCTTTCAAGGTGCCCATTCTTCCACTCCCCAATGAAGGTCAGTCCTCCATTGGACTTTCTGATGAGATGTTTTTCTATTGCCTACAAGAAAATGAAGACAACTTTCAAATACTGCTTCACATGCAAGTTTTACATACTAACTCCGCTTCAAAGAATAAAGCACTGTTTTCAAAACAAAAAGAATTTTCTTCTTTCAAATTCACTTCTGAGCACTACAGAAACAAACAGGTATAAAAATATAAGTTCAATGCACAAAAAAAATACCATTAACATTGACAATGCTAATGTGATCAAACATTAGAAAATAATGACATACCTAACATTGCACTTATATTACGGCTCAAACAATGTCTACCTGTTAACTCTGAGAATTACCTATCTGCTCTGTTGTATAGTCTCTGCGTACTCTGAAAATATATCCATGTTTGAAACTTCTCTTCAGCAACTTATATAAAGGCAGCACCTGTACTCGCAATCAGTCTTTAATAGGAAGCGACAGGAATGTTCCAGCCACCTTCCATAGAAGCTTTCTGACAGCACATGCTCAGCTAAACATTATTATTTCATAGGTGAGGCAACTGCTGCTTTTTCTCTGCACATTTTTACCAATATGTTGTCACTTGTGACTTATAAATGGTATTCTTCTGGTAGAAGGAAGGAGAATAGCTGACATAACTTTCCAAACATGGAACAACACATCTACTTAAGCTTCTTTCAGAGAGGTACACAGCCCCCAGCCATCTACTGCAGTACGTACTGTCTTTAGCATTAGACAGTTCTTCTTACAACTAGAATCGTGCCACAGTTTGAGTCCTCTAATAATAAAGACAAATATCTTCTTTACCATGTTCTTCTTACAACTAGAATCGTGCTACAGTTTGAGTCCTCTAATAATAAAGACAAATATCTTCTTTACCATGGAGACCTTATTTCTATCTTCTTTCAAAAAAATCTCCTTTGTACTTCTACCCATAACCATCTGATGGGTTCAGAACTTCCTTCAAAGTGCGTGACCCATGACTGGTCCGAGTACTGCAAGGCTGATTAAAGTTGAAGGACTAAGCTGTCATTTAACAAGGCATTTACTACTCTCCTTGGCATCCACGAGATCGATTACAGAAGTGAACTACTACTTCTCTTCATTACTTTTCTGGTACCTACAACAAATTACACCCCAAACATCCACAACTGTATTTTGCACTAAACTTAGATATACTGAGAACACAAGAGACAGAGGATCCAGCATTAATTAAAGCAGTTATTGTGGATGTGGAAGTCATGTCTGCTCAAAAGTTTTCATATATCCTCTCTGCTGTGTCCTTTCTAAGTACACAGTGTAAAATATGCAGTTCGCTACAGTACAGATTCAAGCAATAAATACATGGATTAATCAGCTTGCAACTTGTAATTCAGGTTTAAAAGCAGACAGTGAAACAGCTTCTCCCTCTGTTTTCAACAAAATGGAAAACCAAAAAGCTTCAAGCTCTTCTGTGAATGCAGTGGTTATTTCAACTTTTCTTTTTTTTAATGATCCTTGACTAACGCAAAACTGCTAAAGAAGCTGTATTGAACCCAGTGATATTTGATAACATGGAAGTATTCTATCTAGATACTGAAATAACATATGACGACTTTCCAAAGGTTTTTTTCAATATTTTTTTTTAAAAACAAAATTATTGAAACTACAATTAGAAAAGGCAGAATGCGTAGGATTAGGAGCCTCATATGGGGCTCAGTAATCTGAAACAGTTGTGTTTCTGAATATATATGTGTTTCTGCATGGTTTTCTGAATGTTCTTGACCTGAGATGCTGCAGTGCTTGCAGCAACTTTTCTGAATGGTTCTATGTCCTGGGTTTGAGCTAAAACCCAGTC
>NW_009725574.1:0-8278 GCF_000703405.1 Apaloderma vittatum
TCTCCTGAGTGGGGCGTGACAGTAGTATGTGTATAAAATGGGTGTGGGAGTATCTAGTGTCAGTCATTGCTTCTTGTGTGCATAGACTGAGACTCTTCTCACCAGTAACTCTTGCCTTTCCCAGCAGGGTGGAGAGGGGTCCACGAGAAGCCTTTGCTTTAGGAGGTCGGACCATTTCTGTGCACCGCTTTGCACCTTCCCCACCTTTGTGTTTTCCATTGGGCCTCAGGGCAGACAGCTGGTTTGCTCTGCCCTTTGCGTTGGCAGGTAATTTTCAACTTCAACAACAAGCAAAAAAACCCCACATGTACAAACCCCTGCCTAATGGAGTTTGCCATGTTTTTAAATCCTGGCAGAAGAGGGCAGGAATTTTTCTCCCCGAATGTCTGCAGCTTTCCTTGAGACCTCCTGCTGTCCCCTCGCTCTTGCTCAGCGCTGCGTTCTCCCCGTCTGGTTTCCCACGCGTGTACTCGGGAATGTTTCAGGGCAGTGTTATCATTCCTAAGGAATCTCCTGTGCATGCACGGGCTGCGGAGGGGGTTTTTCGGCTGTTATTACTTGGCCAAATCAAACCGTTTTTCCACCTGGATATCGGAATGTAGATCTCCTCCCTCAAGACCCATCTCCCTTCCAAAGAGAGGCTTCCAAAGTACCGAGGCACTAAAGCAATTTCTGAGATTGCTCAAGAATTTTTTTAATAACGGAGAAAGGTGTTAGTGTTTCTGTTCACATGAGAAAGGTTTTCTTTATTGAAGATTTTTTTTTTTCCTAATGAACAAACTGGATTGCAGCAAGATTTAAAAGGAGAATACAAATAATTTTTCTTGGCTAGAATTGAGGTATGGAGACTGCTTCCAAAACCAGTGAAAACTTAGGAATGACACATTAGAAGTGGGAGAACCTTAAACTGAAAATAGGTAGAGCACTTTGTTTCCAGAGGCCTTTGTACAGTCCCTCTATAGATGGATATCGAAGCGCAGCGTGGTCTGTGTGTTCGGGACGTACGCCGTCTGCTCGAGAGTGAGTTTAAGACTTGAGGAGGCAATACAAAGTGTTAGCAGGGCTTTGGGACTGCTGTGTGCAGAAGAGCTCGTCTACAGCAAGTGCCCTGTAGTTTACGTTTTACAGCCTTGGGTGGGTCCAGTCGGCAGAGCCTAAGAGGAGGAGTCTGCAGAAAGGTGAAAAGGAGGTTCCTAAATGAGGTTCTTGGGGCAGCAGATTATTGTTGCTTCTGTAACTCCTGTGTCCAAGCTGTGTGATGTTTGCTTGGAGCTTTGAATGAGGCTGTTTCTTTGTGCAGGGGAGGCTCTTTGAAGGGGCTCATGACCAGCAACTGGGAAATGTTTTAGGGCCGTTCATGAGTGCTGTTAGATGGGCACTGGGAATGACTGGGTGGAGAGGGAGACAAGGAAGGGAAAGATGTGATCGACCTATCCACCCCTGGGTGTGGACGTGTGTTTGCAAAGGGTATTGCTAGTCTGTTACACGAAAGGCAATTTTGGGGAGTTTTAGGCTGTGCAAGTAGGAATTTATTAACCTTAAAGCTGTTGAGACATCTTCCTGCCTTAGCTCACTGCTCTGTCTCCCAACATGTACTTGAATCAAAACTGACTGTTGTAAAGGGCAAACTCAGCTCTCTGAGCACACAACAGATCTCAGTTTTGATGTTCCTACTTTCCTACACATGAAACTCCCATGGGTGTGACTGGAACAATAGGATTATTTTCCAAATTATTTTTTTATTGTAGTAACGCCCAGGACAGCCCTGTGCCAGACATGGCAGACATGGAATAAAAAGCTTTCAATTTAAATAGCAAATTAACACACAGGCTTTGGGCTTTGTTTTTCAGACCGATTAACGCTTTGAATACCCAGGCAGAGAGGTTTTGCAAAGCTTTGCTGTTATTGATTTGGGGCCTCACATGGATCATCTCAGGGAATCTCTGAGCTGGGCAAGTGAAAGACAGTCGGCTTCATCCTCTACGTGCAACACAGCCCAGCGTTCAGAATCACAGAACGGTTTGGGCTGGAAGGGACCTTAAAGATCATCTCGTTCCAACCCCCCTGCCGTGAGCAGGGTCGTCTTCCACCAGGCCAGGCTCCTCCAAGCCCTGTCCAACCTGGCCTTGGACGCTTCCAGGGATGAGGTTTCCACAGTTTCTCTGGGCAACCTGTGCCAGGGTCTTGCCATGCTCCAAGTGACCTGGTGGCTTGTCCCAGGTCTGATGCAAACACTCGCTGCTGGGTTCCTGCACTTCAACCGCTTCACTGGAGTGACCGAGCTGACAAATCAAAAAGGAAAAGAGTTGCTGATCTCAAAGCAATGGAAGTAGATTGATTTGTTCAGACTGGCTTGTTGTTTCTAAGTGTCCCCTCCAGCACTGTTAACAGTAGAAGGCTGTAGCGTTTTCTTGCATTTGAGGTTTCAATGAGGGTGTGTGGTAGTTGCCTGAAACAGCAGTGGTGTAGAATAAAGCCGCACCTGTAACTTACTGCAACTTCACTCTAGAAAAAGACCCTCTTGGCTCCTGAAATCTAGTTCCCAGCAATGATGGGCAGCCACAGGGTAGATAACCTCTCTGGAAGGGTCTGCTGCGCAGTCCCTTGCATACCAGAGCCCACAAACTCCCTTACAAGTTGCTGAACAAATTGAACACCTGGACCGAAGGCAATCGTTGTAACGTGCCACAGGACAAGGTAAGGAGGGCAGGTGGAAAAAGTGTTGCTGGAAGAGTTCTGGGTTGCCTTTCCCTGACACAGCTGTCAGTGACGTATTTTGAGTTGCATCCTAACACTTGTGAATCTGAAACTGCTGTTCTGATCTTCTTTTCAATGTCCTTTTGGGCCTACAGGCCACTGCTCAGGGTGTTGAAGTAGCTCGGGAAAACAAATCTGTGTTCTCTTAAAGAGAAAAAGCAGTGCTTTGTCTGTGGGATCTCTTTCAATATGTTTTTTTTTCTTCTTAGCTCTCAAAAGGGTGTCTCCAATGACAGTAATCCCTCTTCTGTTCAGCTACAGGGAAAACCTGAGACATGCGTGTTACATGAGCACATTAACATCATGTCAATTAATAGGAAGCGATGACTTGATCATACCATCTTAATTTTTTTCTTTGATATGCTCAGTGCTCTCCTCTTGACACTGCCTTTTGTTCTTGTCATTATTTGTGGGTTTTGGTGCCAGTATAATGCTAACGAAAACCACTGCAAAGTCCCTGTGTTCCTGTCGTGCATCTGGCTTTCATTGCTGCTGGTAAGTGCTGGGAGTTTGGCAACAGGGGGCTGAATGTGAGGCACAAAGATGCACTGTTGTCTGTACAGGGCTCTATATGCAAAAAAAAACAATAAAAAAAAATCCAGAGTGGACTGGTCAGTGCTCGCAGACTCGCTGTTGATGCACACAGCTACAGGCCCTCCGTGGGGCTGAGTGTGCGAGGAGAAGGAGGTGCTGGAAGCCAGCAGGAGCCTGATTTGTCCATTTTGGAGGACTCAAATTGTGCAAAGTGTTGCTTGTTGTGATGTAATATAGCAAAGGGAATGGGAGACAGCTATGGGTACTGACTTCATGGGTGACGGAGACTCTGCAGCCACAGCAGGAGCGCTAGGAAAGCATAGGATGCTGTTACAGGCTTGCTGACTCCCTGTGCTCATTGTCTTAATGTGTTTTTTCTCTCAGCAAAGGTTTTGAGGACAAGCAGGTGTGTGTCAGGGTACTGGTTTTCCACTTGCATTAGCAGGAGGTGCAGGGGGAAATGTAAAGTTAGAGTTTAATTCTGAATTAATTTATGTTGGTGGGAATTTAGAGCTACTGGCTTTGATGAAAGTTCATCTTGTACTTTACTGAAGGTGCCAAATGTCATCTTTGCCCGTAGGGGTGGCTTTCAGACAAACAGTCAGTGTTCCAAATCCCAGCTCTTTACTTTCAGTCAAAGTCTGAAGGATAGTTTTTTTTCCTTGACCCCAGCCCTCCCTTGAAGGTCAGCCCTTCTAGGAATGAGCAAACCAGTACTACACATGTATTAGCAATAGGAAGGTAGGAGACCTGTCTGCAACCAGGTTATCCAGCTGTGCAAAAATGTTTAGGCTCAGGTTCTTCTTTTGAGAGGCTCTAATTCAAGGAGCTTTTATGTTGTAAAAATTACATACTTGGTTGTAATTGTGCATGATCTCCAAGCTGCATGGATATCAAATGCCAAATTCCATCAAGTCACTCTAATTTAACAAATTCCATGGATATTTTTGTACGTTTCCTCTTTTCTCCCTCTGTGAACACTGGAAACTACTCTTTTCATTGATTGTGATAAGCTTAGGGGAGGGAGCAGCAAAACAGTTCGTGCCTACAAGAACACCTGCAAAGGCAAAGCACTTCAAAGGAGGGAGCCCCCCTTTTCATTTCTGAGCAGTCAGTCATGGCCTAACTTCTTTCATTTTCATGGTGAAAGTTATTAGGGTTCAAGTCAACCATATTTATTGTTTGATTCAGCTGGAACATGCCACTAGCAAAGTGAGAGGAGCTGAGGAGCGGGTATAAATCAGAGGGATGTTATGCCAGGGAAATACTTGTGCTTTCTCACCTCTTTCCCCTTGTGCATGCAAAACCAGACACATGCACACAGCAGTACATGTATTGAACCTGATTAATTTATTTCTGATACTACCAGGTTTAGTGGTATTCGTAGGGCTAGGAAAAGGTTGAACTCAATGATCCTGAAGGTCTCTTCCAGCTGAAACTGTTCTGTGTTTCTGTGATTCTACCTGCCTGCTCAACCTTTTTGAAGTCCTCATCTCCCTCGGTTATATTCTGCACTTATAATATTAGTGCTAATGTACGGGGTGGATCTAGTTTACGAATGAATCAGGCGTGTGTAATAGATGAGTGCTATCGTTTTCAGAGCCCCTCCTTCATTAGTTCCAGCAGCTGGAAGGTGCCTTGTGGATGAGGTGGGGGATTGGAAGAGGAGAGGAATGGTCTCACGGCCGAAGAAGCTGAAATGTTGCTCTGGGGAGTTGGATTCCCTGTTTGTTTCTGAAAACAAGAGTTGCACCCGTGGCTCCGTACTACTTGGCTGTTCTGCTTCTAGGCTTTTAATAATTCTAGCAGGGAGAGGTTTTTCCCTTACCTCTGTAACTTCAATGGCTGCAGAAGGGTAAGGCAAAACTTTGTGCAGTTTCCTATGAACTGAGACGAGTTCAGCCCTCGAGGTAATGTTGTTTGGAAGGTCAACCATGCACACAGAAAGCAAGGAGAGCACAGTTAAATGCACTTGGCTACAGAATTTGCTGAAGATTAAAGCTGTTGTGCAGACTGAACTGCATTTTTCTCCTAAGGTAAAGATTCCTCTAGGACTAAACTCCCTCCAGCAGCCTCTGATAATCCACTTTGTGTGGGAAAACTTCAGGCTGTTATTGGCAACTGAATATTTGAAGTGCAGTAAGCAAAGACCGTATTGCCCCCCGGGGAAGGGTTATGCTATTGGGAGGTACCTAGATAAATTGTCCCATCTTACTCTGCTAGCCAGGACTTATTTTTATGGCTGCTTTGTTCAGATTCTTATTGGGGGGTGGGGAATGGTGCGCAGAAAGATTGGAATTCCTTCCAATCTTTGTCTGACCAACATAGCAGAGTGGGAGACCTGGAACTTGTCTTATTCTTGTTCGTGCCTCTGGCTCTCTGCTGCTTCGAATGGCTGCTGCTGGCTGGCTTCAGAAACACCAGCAGTCTTCCAGCTTTATTTGTTTCTCAAAATGAATGGGCTGTTAGAAAGATTTTTCTCCCTTTTTCACAGGAGTCGGGGTAACCTCTATTAGTGACTATGAAATACTCGATGGGAGCAAGGCACGCGTAAAACATCAATATTGACAACGAGATTACTGTGGCTTGTCATGTCTTCTGACTTGCAGACCTCTTAAAGCTTTCTAATGGAAGAGCAGACTGCTTTGAACAGAAGCTTGGCATCATGAGCTTGCATACAGCCACCCCCTTGCCCTTGTCAGGTGGTCTTTCATGTATTCCTTAAGAATGGTCCATCTATCTACAGACCCAAATCGATCTGTCAACTCTGAACTTTCTAATATTGTGGAGGCTGGTGCTCACAACTGAATTTTGTACCTGGCTCTTTGCTGGGCAACGAGCTGAGTGACAGCCTTGAATCCTAAAGCGTAGTTACCTGGGGAGAGCACAGTTATGGTCAAGGAGAAACTTCAGCCCAGCCTGGGTTTTATCCGAACTTTCAAGTAACATGATGGGATTGTGTCTTTTGTAGCCAGGTCACCACAGTAAAGAGTAAGCTCATCAACAGCCAGAACCTGGTAAACTCGACCCTGATGAGAGTCAGAGCACATTCAGGGAGGTGTGTATGTGTGAGCGAGGGAATAATGTACTTATGTAGAATTGGATGGCTCAGGAGGAGATACCCTGCCGTTGAATCTGGATTTCCTGGATGTCGAGGGTAATTTCTGCTCCTGGCCTCAGTGGAATGTCTACAGAAAGATCCCCTCCTGACTGCGGGCTCCAGCACACAGTGTATGGATTGCTGTTCTGGCAAATCAAGTGAGGTGCTGTACTATTTACACAGAGAAGAGGGCACAGTTCGCTTTCGTTGAGTCAGAGCGGCAACTTTTTCCCAGTGAAAGTCAGTGACCTTCTGATTTTGTATAAATTCCTCTCTAGGATTGCAGGGAAATTGATAGCTCCAGTGAAAAATGTTATGAGGAAACGCGGGGAAATCTATCTAGCTATCAAAACACTCCTACTGTTTTCTGTGCCCTAAATGTTGATCTCTGTTAAGTATAACACACAGTGTGTTATCCTTATGGAAACAAAAAGATAATTCAGTGCAGTTGTTTACACAGCACAAAGCTTTAGGGCAAATCACAAGCATCAGAAATGCCAACCGTATTGAGAGACTTCTGTAATATTTATCAGGAGTGGGGACGCTCAATTCGTGCACAAATACGTGCAACAGGTGCTGATGAAACAATCCTGCATATAATGTCTTTTCTTCTTTTCTTTTTTTTTTCCTTTTCTTTTTCTCTTCTCCCCTCCCTTTGCTTGCTTCTGTCTTGGCCAGTTAAGTCTTGGTGATTTGAGCTTTTGCGTTATACTGTGTGGCATGTGCTTTCATCGGAAGTACTAAAACCACACTAAATCTCCATTTTACTTGGCTCTACAATGGCATAACTGGCTTTGTTCAGAGATCTCAGGAGCTGGAGCTGTGTCCTTCACGCCAGTGAACGCATCAGCCAGAAGCTCCTGTGTGGGTGGGGTAGGTGGTGCCTGCTCCTAGAATCATTCAGGTTGGAAAAGACCCTTAGGATCGAGTCCGGCCACTAACCCTACTCTACAAAGCTCATCTCTAAACCATCTCCCCCAACCCCACATCTAAATGACCTTTAAACACCTCCAGGGGTGGGGACTCAACCCCCTCCCTGGGCAGCCTGTGCCAACATCTCCTGTGCCAAGGTCTGACTGCTCTGGCTGGGAATTTTTTTTCCCTGATGTCCAGTCTCACCCTCCCCTGTTGCAGTTTGCAGCCATTCCCTCTTGTTCTATCACTCATTTCCTGTGAGAAGAGACCAGCCCCAACCTCTCTACACCGTCCCTCCAGGCAGTTGCAGAGGGATGAGGTCTCCCCTCAGCCTCCTCTTCTTCAAACTCAACAGCCCCAGCTCCTTCCATCGCCCTTCCTAAGATTTATTCTTCAGCCCCTCGAGATCTCCCTTGGATTGAGGTGCCCAGAACTGGACACAACACTCAAGGGGTGGCCTCACCAGTGCCGAGCACAGGGGCACAGTCTCCTCCCTACGCCTGCTGTAGGTCTGTCCTTAATGGCAGCAAGTCAGTTTTGTGTGTGGAGCTGAACTGTGAGTCCCGCTGAAAGAAGGGATTAGGCAAGTATGCAGCCACTTTCGTTTTCTAGTTGCACGCTCTTGATTAAACAAGCTGCCTCCTGAGTCCCAACGAGCTCAGCCTGACGGTTTCTGATACGGGTTCCATTTGTGATTGCTTGTCCAGCGAAATGAAGCCTACTAACAACCAGCTGGCTTTTCTCTTGCAAGCCCCCTAGAAGGTCCTCCAGGGACCCCCAGGACTCTGAGAAGCTTGGACAAAAGCCAGTGGATTAGACTAGGAGAGAAACAAACATTCCTTTGGGGGATGGCTTGAAGTTTGTTGTGGTGCAAGTCTTTTTATTTTTTTTGGTGCTCAGGCACTGGGATGCACTGCTCAGGGAGGTGGTGGAGTCGCCATTCCTGGAGGTGTTTAAGGAGAGGCTGGGTGT
>NW_009725574.1:8292-33894 GCF_000703405.1 Apaloderma vittatum
TGATGGGGTGGTGCTGTGTCATGGGCTGGACTTGATGATCTTGGAGGTCTTTTCCAGCCTCGACAATTCTGTGATTCTGTGTGATTCACAGTGATTCACAGTGGGTGGAGGGATCCCTTACGCAGCCCCGGAGTAGTGGGCTTAGGACACAGTGCTGTGCAGATCCAAATGGGGAGAAGGGGAAGAGGAAACTTGCTGTCAGTGTCTTCTTGGCTGTGAAATGTTTGCCCAAAGCCGATTCAGTCATGCTAGCCAGGAATTAAGCTTTGATGTGTGAGTATGTGGCTCTTCTGGAACTGACAGTATTTTAGACTGAGTTTTTGTGACATAGAATCCTAGAATTGTCAGGGTTGGAAGGGACCTCAAAGATCATCCAGTTCCAGCCCCCCGCCACGGGCAGGGACATCACCCTCAGATCAGGCTGCCCAGAGCCCCATCCAGCCTGGCCTGAAAAACTCCCAGGGATGGGGCTGCCACCCCCTCTCTGGGCACCCTGTGCCAGGGTCTCCCCACCCTCATGGGGAAGAACTTCTTCCTCACGTCCCACCTGAACCGACCCATCTCTGGCTTCAATCCATTCCCTCCAGTCCTGTCACTGCCCGACACCCTCACCAGCCCCTCCCCAGCTTTCTTATAGGCTCCCTTAGGTTACCTACACTTCTCCACTTTCTACAGTCCCGTTTCTCTCCTGCTGTAGGATCACAGGCTGGACAGACACTCAGAATCTGCACTGGGATTAATTGCACATCTCGTAAGGTTTGTGATGAGGGCTGCGGCAGGTTCAGGTAGCCGGTGAGGGGCAGAGCATAACTTTCTCCCTGGCACGTGCCTACAGAAGCAAGATGCAGCTCAAGGTTCCTAAGACCAGCTGCCCTTTGAGGTGCTCTCAGCCTGCTCTGTGCACGCCCTGGGCAGGTAGCTTGTCTTGTCTCCTCCAGCGTCCAGGTGCCTGAAGCCTGGTCACAGCTCTGGCTGAGTCAGCAGCGAGCCGGCAGCTCCCTCCCAGCATCTGCTGAGGGAGGGGCTCGTTTAAGCTCGGAATAGCAATTTTCAGAGTCTCTCCACATGGAAGCAGAGCATGGAATTTGTTGCTCTGCTTAGCCCAAAAGGTCTGGGGTAACATTCTGAACCTACCTAGGGAATACGGTTGGATATCTGCTGCCATCAACTCATGTATTCCCTCCGGTCAGCTGTGATCAAGGTGTGAGATTGTGCTTTGCAGCCCTGGGTTGAAACTGTTGAAATTGATAGCTTGTAGGCCGTGGCCTGCAGATCCTCAGTTGTCCATGAAAGTCTTCCAAGAATTAAATAAGATGTGAGAGGAGGGTGTCTCTGGAAACAGCTGGAGAAAATGAGAAAATGGGCTGAGCAAGACTTGCCTCTCTGAGCGAAGCAGCGGAAGACCAATTCCATGAGATGCCGCAGGGCATCGTGCTAAATATGCTGGTGGTGAGCGTACGTGAGATCAGACAGACCCAGCCCTAAAGGAGCTGTTGTTTGGATCATTTTGTTTGGTTGGAATATTCTTTCTGAGTAAGCAGAAATATATTCTCTGCCATCCTGGACGTGTGCCAGTAGAAGTCCTAAACCTTTCTTGCTAGCATCTGTATGTAATATAAAGGGTCATTTATAATCTCTGTAAGCCATGATGGGGCCTTTCGTCACGTTGTCTGAAGCCTGCTTGCGTTCTGGAAACTGTTCTTGCTGACTTTTGGCTTGCAGAGAGAAATCTTAGGGTGGTTTTGTCTGTCTTCTTTCTGTTGTAGTTGCTGCACTATTACATCTACAGTGAGTTCCAAGCTGTGTATCTAATGCATCTTAGGAGCAGCTATGTTCCTGCCTTTGTCTCGCCTGCTCCTATGCCACAGGAAAAGCCAAACACCTCCAAGTTGCGTTTGTAGGACAGTTATGCTTGTGATCCGTGCCATGGTGGTTCTGCTTTAGAGAAGACTCAGAGCGCCGAGGTGACAAGTGTTGTACTTTTATCACTGTGGCTGCGCTCTAGTGCTCCTGCCGAGGAAGGTGGAAGGCTGTCCCTAGATTTGAGCCAAGAATCTGTTATTTTGCTGTGGACTCTCATTCTTGTTCAGCCTGGCAAACCCAGGTGATGGCTTCAGGCAAGGAAAACAACAAGTGGAAAGCCTCGGGGAAGCTCTTTGCTTCCTGTAATGATTGCTTCACTTTATAACAGGTCGCTGAGCAGGTCATCGGAAGAATTGATCCTGGGGAAGTGTTGGGTTTCTCCCCCCATGAATGTGGGAGCTGCGGTCCAATGCACTGTCGTCTGGGAGCAGCCTTTGCCTCTAACTGCTGAAGAAAGACTCTCTCCCTAGGTTGTAACGACGTCTATCCAGCACGTCTCACTTCAGGAAAGGCTTTTCTAGTGACAACTTGACTGCTAATTCCTTGGATTTGCTGGGGAATACGTGTACCTGAACAGCTTCTTGTAAAGGACCGGGTAGAGCAAAGCTATGAGAGACCTACTCAGACAACAGCAGTTTGGACTTGTTTGGAAAGAAAATCTGTGTGCATGCCGGCAGCACCCACTGAATGAAAACTCTGGCAAAAGCAGCTTTGTAGGTAGTTTAAAATAATCAACCTTTCTCACAGTTTGTGACATGGGCAGCCTGCGCAGTGCCACCTGTTTAGCTCCAGATCCGCAGATGTAGTGCTAGACTCCCAAGCTGGTTGAAAATAATCCTCGAGGGAGCAAGATGACGTTAAATCTGTGTCTGTGTGGGGGAAAGCTAAAGAGGGTAACGTTTAGTTTCCAATTCCTCCTTAGGAGCCGCAGTTTGGAGCTGCCGTTATACATTAACCAGAGCAGATAGGCTGCCAGATTCCCTCCGGTGATTGCGGAGCCTGCCTCCGACACCTGCCCTTCTCTTCTGCATCATGCTGGGCTGTGCCGTGGTGTTGGTCTTTGTTCACCTTCCCACTTCATTTGCCTCCAGGAACAGGAAGCTCTCTAGCTTCAGCATCAGATGTGGAGAGGTTTTGCTCAGAGTGCAGTTGATTTTTGTCTATCTATTTATTTAATATCCGGCACAGAACTTTGTGTGTACACCAAGAAGGTCAGACAGGTGGTCTCAAGCCCACCAAAATCAGTATTGGGGTGAAGGATAATCGAGCTTCACACCATGGAAATAATATTGATAATTATGCTCTCTTTTAAAATGTTCAGTAACTTGATTCTGAATTTGTTAGTATTCGTAGCCCTTTAGGCGCTGTTACATGTGGCTAGTGTGCTTATTGCTGCTTTGTTCCTATCCTGTGGAAGTGCCAGTTCCTTTCCCCACTGCATGTTAATGAGAATTTTTTATTTTTCATAGTTTATTATATATATTTCTTAGCCTTTATCCTGTCAAGTTCTGTACATGTGCAGTGTGTCTTGCCTTGAGGCTTGCGTGGAAGCGCTTTCCTTCCGATAGCACTGTGCTAAAAACACTTTCAAGGTAAATCATGCAGAGCTGGGGTTGGTTTCCTCAGCCCCTCTTGTACTCGCCCTTTCTCCTGCCTGTTTTCCCTTCCGTGCTCAACCGGCTGTTCCCCTGGCATGAGGAGACTCACCCAGCAATACCTGTCTGAACAAAGCCCCTGACTAAGGCTTAGAGAGACAAGGTGGCCAATTGCACTGCGTGTGCACGTGAAATTAAAAAAAGAAGAGCTTGCTTTGAATTATCACATTTTCAGTCTTTAGCTTCTGTCTCTCTTCTTTGCCTGGTGTCGCTCCCTAAACTTTGTGCAGAAGTTGTGCTGAGCCTGTTGCAGGGTGCACTGTCACGGGATCTGAAGCTCCGTTAATCTTAATCCTTTTTCCCCCTTGTTTTGCCCTTTCATTCTATGATGAAGAAGACTCGGGGGGGCACTTTATCACTGCCTTCCAGTACCTGAAGGGACCTACAGGAAGGCTGAGGAGGGACTTTTTTACAAGAATGTCCAGCGATATGACAAGGGGAAATGGGTTTAAATTGAAGGCGAATAGGTTTAGACTGGATCTGAGGAAGAAATTCTTCAGTCCGAGGGTGGCAAGACTCTGAAATATGTTGCCCAGAGAGCCTGTGGCTGCCCCCTCCCTGGAGATGTTCAAGGCCAGGCTGGATGAAGCCTTGAGTTACCTGGGCTGGTTAAGGGCATCCCTGCCTGTGGCAGGGGGTTGGGTTAGATGATCTCTAAGGTCCCTTCCAGCATAAGAGATTCTGTGATTCTGTGATTGATTCTGATGTAGATGTTAATAGAAGCATTTGAGTACTATCGTGTCCGATGCCTATATAAGCACCATGGGCTCTCAGTAAATTGTAAAATAGCATCATTAAATCACAGAATAGGATCATTAAACCCGAGAAAAGTGCTTCTCTAAGACCTCCTCACCAGCCTGGCATCATCCGAGGTAAGACTCTTAAATCCATCTGTCCTGATGAGGGGTTATGAGGGGGTTTACGGTGAGCAGGAGCAGCATCCACGAGGAAAGCTCTATGGCTCTGCTGTGGCGCTGCCAGCAGGCTTGGTGGCACTGGGTGGCAAAGCCACCCTGTCTCTGGGTGCTCCAGCTTACGGGTGAGCTGGAGCACCCAGAGACAGGGCCCAGTTGGCCCCAGTTTGCCCATTGTGGTCTGCGGCGCTCGACTCGGCCGCTGGCATGTGTACCTCCTATTCATGGAAATGGGAGTGATCCAAGAGAGCAGGGAGCCTCCTGCGGGGATGGGAGGGGAATCCAAAACGGAAACCAAATGCAACAAATGCTCTAAATGGCAGATAGTGGGAAAATTTAACTGCCCCGGGGAAGGTGGGTTAGGGAAGGAGGGGGGGATATGTAGAATCATGGGATGTGTTAGGTTGGAAGGGACCTTAGAGACCATCTAATCCAACCTCCCTTAACCAGCCCAGGTTGCTCAAGGCTCATCCAACCTGGCCTTGAACATCTCCAGGGAGGGACCATCCACAGCCTCTCTGGGCAATCTGTTCCAGAGTCCTGCCACACTCAGACTGAAGAATTTCTCCCTAAGATCCAATCTAGGCCTATTCTCCTTCAGTTTAAACCCATTTCCCCTTGTTGTATCGCTGGACACTCTTGTAGAAAGTCCCTCCCCAGCTTCCCTGTAGGTCCCTTCAGGGATAAGGTCCCCCTGGAGTCTTCTCCAGCTGAACAGTCCCAGCTGCCTCAGCCTGTCCTCGTAGCAGAGGTGCTCCAGCCTCTGGATTGTCTTTGTGTCCCTCCTCCTACATGAGTGCGTGTTTCCACCATGCAAGCAGTTGTTTTTTGGTATGTGAGATTGTAGAAATAGGGCTCAGCTGTACTGATGGCCCTTGCTTTGGGATGAACGATGAGCCAGGGCTCTTCTGCATGGACAGGGAATGCTTACACAAGCACTTTGTATGTTTTGGAGTACAAGCTGTTGTCTCCTGCTTCCCATTAGCGACCCCAGTTCTGATCCCTGATCAGTAGGAAATCAGCTCTCAAATCTGTTAACTGTGCTGAGAGACAAAAAAGTGAACAGTGTTTGGCAAATATGAATGGTGCTTGTGAGGGGAAAATGAAAGTATCCTTTCCCTCTGCTTCAAGCATGATACTGAAACCTGAAAACATTTATGAGAGAAGTGGAAAAGTGTCTATGGGTCCTGATTCCCAGGGCTGACATGGCAGTTCCTGCCTTCTCGTACACAGTGAGATGAGGAGGTGTCTCGATCTTGTTTTCTCATGAGACAGCAGAAGACACTAGTCTGTCCCTCCCCCGTGTTTTCTCTTGCCCATTTTTAGACTGTAACCTCACCAGGACAACAACATGACTTGTTCGGCACCCAGCTTGTTCAAGCCCTGCTGACAGTGAGCTCCGCCACACCAAAAAGCAGAATTTTTTGGCTTGAATGTTGTTCTGAATGGCAGGAGACTGTGGAATGATACCATAATGAGTAGGGTGCAATTAAGACCAGTACAATGGGAACTGACTGTTGGGAGATTTGGAACACTTTTTTTTTCCTATTTTTTTTTATTATTCTGTCTTTCTTTTCCTAAAGTCCTATTGTTTATGATAACTAACAGAGCTAAATTATGTACTGTAAAACTCTGGCCTCTGAGGACCAAGCAAGAGGCGTTACTGGATCTCTTGTGGTTCAGGTTGGCAGAGGAGGGGAATCTTTCTGCAGCTTTTGGGAGGAGAGGCTGGGGTGAGAAATGAAGCCTGTGAGTTAGGCTGGCAGAACAAACAGCCCCACCCCCATCTGTTTGATCTGTTTTTACTACAGCTTGATCTATGTTGGTTCCATTTTTTTGCCTTACTGGGGCTAACAGTGTCCTTTCTCTCTGCAGGCATTGGTGTCACTACACGGTTACACGGACAGTTTCCTGCCAAGTGCAGAATGGGTCAGAAACGGTGATCCAGCGAGTTTATCAGAGCTGCCGATGGCCGGGGCCTTGCGCCAACTTAGTGAGGTAAAAATCTTCATGTCTCATGTCACCCAAATTTTCCTGTACTTCTCATTACATTGAGTAGCTTGAAAGTACTGCAAAGAGGGTTGAGATCAACGGGTTGGACGTGATCTCCTGGGTCATGGTGGTGTAACTAAAGGACGCTGGTGGTGGTCGCTGTAGAGCGTGTGAAGGTAAGTGTAGCTTTAGGAACAAGCTGCGTTTAGCTTAGGCTGTAATGCCACTTTGTACTTCTCCACACAGGAGGTTGCTGCTAGGCAGGCATGAAGCTAAATAAATATAAAATCCAACAGTGTAGTGTGACCTAACAGGATTAGCAGGGGTGCTGGACCAGTGGCACTGTGTGGCTTATTAGCATTGAATCCTCATATTCGGGTCGTCGAAACTAATAGTGATTGCACACACTGCAGAGCTTTGATCCAATTCCTTGCAGCAGGTAAATTGCCCTGGACCTTTCAGAGTGGAATTTCCTTACTCGCGGATCTTGGTGTCCTTTAGAGACATGCACAAAAGCGCAGTGTCCCCTCTCCCCAGATCAGAAACAAATCTTAGAGACAGTGACTTGTCAAAAACTTGCAATGAGCCTGCTTTTGCTCTGCAATCATTTACAGTCTTGGCACCCACTTGCATTTAAGAAAAAACCCCACATGGGAAGTGGCTGTCCACAGCTTCCACCTTTCAGTAGAAAAAGCATCTTTGTAGTACTGAGCTTTTCCTTCCCTGTAAGATGTTCTCAGGGCAGAACAGTGTTACCCACCTATCTGGGAATCAGTACCAAAAAAGCCATTGTGCTCTAAATTTACATCGAGCTTCTATAACAATTTTCTGTGTAGACAAGCCCATAATTTAGCTCACAAAGCTCAGTCGTTTCATGGTTATTATTGCAAATTCACCCAGAGGGCACTGATTGTGCTCCTCTTGTAGTTGATAACCTAGCCAGAACGTGGTTGAACTACCCACTTAAATACCCAGAGATCCACCTTCTCCATCTGTTCTTGCAGCTCTCTCTGTCTGGAATTCACATTTTCCATGTGGCAGTTACCACAGTTGGTTCTCCAGTTTCTACTTGGCCAGTGGTCAGTCTAAGTTTTTTCACTTGTAATGTATCTGCTTTGGTGTCTCTTTGGTCTTGTTTTATGCAAGACTGTGGTTGAAACACTTAATATTTTACACTGTCATGGCCAAACTTCTGTTGAAGCTTTTTAATTTCCCAGACTTTTTACGCACATAATTGTCATTAGAAACTGGTGAGCTTTCACCTTGTCTCCTAAACTTGCCAAAAATCTTGCTTATTTTTCCTTGTGAACAGAACTGTAGTTTCTTAAGCACCAAACAATTGATCATGTTACTAGTAAAAATCCTTTTTGGTAGGCTCCTGCAGTTACTCATATACATTGTTTCTTACTGTTAACCCAGAGACTTCAGTAGTGTGTGGTGGTGTGACACTGTTATTCATGGAACATTTTCAGTTTCAAATGTAGCTTGCTTCATTTGCTTGACAAGTCCAATTGTTTGGAGACAATGCAGAATGGCAGCAGACTTCTCAATTTCTCTTTCTATGTGAAAATACCATGGAAAGAAGCTGGAGTTATTGATATTTAAGATCTTGGCTGGTGAAAGCGCAGAAGCAGCTTTTCTGGAAGGTGATCACCATGAAGAAACCTACCAGGAGACGTGGGAGGATGTTGATGCTCAGTTCCCTTTGCAAGTGGGGCGAAATGCAAGCACAGCACACAGCACCCTTCCAAGGAAATCAGTGTCCTGCCTGTCCTCTAATCGTGCATCATTTGACACTCATGCATGAAGTAGAGAAAGACCCTGGACCTCACTTTCCCAGAAAGCTTCTGACAAATGCTGGAGCCCACGCAGTTATCAACAAAGGTAAAGCAGGAACGGCGTGTGCTGCTTCCTCATAATTTCCCGTACTGCCACTGAGCAAAAGGGAGAGCACCAAGGACGAGGAGCGATGAAGTCAAAGCCACCGAGGTCCTGAGAGTTGGATGGCTTGTTGGATTAGTTATCACCAGCTCAGACAACTTCTGTAAGTGGTTGCTTGGTTTTGGCAACCAGCTTCTGAAAACAGAGCAAAAAGCAGCCACGGAAAAAAAGATGGATCTTGTGACATGTGACTATTGTGGACAACATTCAGTAACCTTGAGTCAAGTTGTGTGGTTGTGGTCTTATTTCTTGGGCCTGTGTGGCAGCTTATCAGTGTTAGACTGCCAGCACCTAGGGGTCTGTGAATAATTGGCTTTGGTGTTTTTTCCCTTCTTTCACCAAAATTATATTATCTCTTTAGGAAATGCGAATCTCTCTCCTAATTCAGTCCCATCTCCTCTTTTCAGATGAAAACTCCCAGGGATAACACTGAGAAAGACAGTCCCCAAAGTCACAGACCGTTTGAGTCCTTCTATTCAAGCACCTCACTTGCTAGTGCAGTTCCTTGCAAGTTGTACTTGGGTTTTGTTGTGTTTTGGGGTTTGGTTTTTTTTTTTCCTTGCTAGGAAACTGGCTTTGAAGGGGCTCGTAAGCTTATACCAGCCACCAAGCTGCACAGGTCTCTGAAACTTTCTACAGCAGGTGAACAGAGCAGAAAACTCAAATTGGGTGCCCTACTTTTCTTCTTCCCCCTCCCACTCTCCCCCCCTTCCCCTGCCTAGTGGTTTGAGAGTGATTCTGTATCTACTCTTCAAAGCAAAAAAACACCCAACCCTAAACCCCAAAAGCTATCTTGGTGTGTCTGAAAGGTTTGGGTGACACTGCTGTTTGCCAGGGAGTTGTCCTGGTTTTCTTGGGAATCTGTGTTTATCCTGTGATGAGCGTGCTGTCTGTGGTGCAGGGCGAAGACAAGCGCTCTGTGCTTAGGGTAAATGTGACCTCTTCTGTGTTTCAAACTAGCTTCTCGCAAAAAGAGGCTGACGGATGTGGCATGGCAGAACTTGAGCCCGTGTGATTATCACTTTGCCACCGTGGCTAACGCTAACAGCAAAGGACACCTCTGCCTATGTTTCATCTAGTCCTGCTACTGCAGGATTGAAGTCCAGCTTCAAGCCCTGATACCTTGCAAAGTCAAGGGATTCATCTCTTGGGGAGACATCTTAAGTCAGGATATCTTCAGCAGACACCTTCAGCAGGGAAAAGGGGGGTGACTGGTTTCAAATCTGATAGTATCCTGTCCCAACGCTTTGCAGAACACAGGAGAGGGCTTACTCTAGCTTGATGGAATGGGAAGCAGAGTCCCTCGTGTCACTAAAGACCTCCTCTAGGTGACCAGTCCTTGAGTATGTTCCTGTAATGTGAAGCAACTTTTCTGTTTTGTCTGTGGTCCTCAATGATTGCCTGCTTGCCTGTACCTGCTCTGCATGACAGGTCCAGCAAGCGTGCTTGGTTAGGGGCGGGGCTTCACTGTCATCAAACAACATGGTTTCTATTTCCTCTTCACCTTCTCTGTACCAGAACCTCCGCCTTTTCAGGTTTCCTGGAAGTCTGGCTTTTGACAATGTCAGGCTTACTCTAGGTCTGGTAGTGGCTAGAAATGTTCATGCTCTCTATATCCCCGTGGTTGTTCAGGTCATATAAACATGTCTGTTTTCCTTCTGCCCAAAAGACAAACTTAAAGATCTTCTGGCCTTCTCCTAGTCTTCTCTAGTGAGAGTTCTGGTGCCTGAGCTTGAAGGGGGGGCACAGCCAGATTCACATGGTGTTACTCTCGACTGTAGGCAATGCGAAACGTCAGCAAGCCATTGGCATTATTTTGGCTTTATGGTATTTTTCACAGCTGCGACTTGAAACAAGCTGTTTTCATCTCCCTGTTTACAGGGAGTCAACCGTATCAGGGAGAGCTTTCATTCTGCCAGCACCCGTTATCGGGCTGCTCACTAGCAAAAGGGATGCTAGCCAAAAAAAAAAAGGCATCTCTCAACCTCGTGGTGACAGCTGAGAAGGGCTCTCTGTTAGAGAGACTCCGCTTACGAGCAGACATCAGTGTGGCCAGACAAGGATTTAATCCGTTTCCTGTCTCCCGTTCATTCGTGTTATGTTTCTTTCCCTTCCTGCACAAACTGCAGCTTGGGGTCAAGCCTTTGACAGAGGAGTATCTGCGAGATCCTCAGCCTGGCAGCTTCAGCTGGGTGATGTCCTCGCTGTCTTCTCACTTGCTCTTGGGAAGCTGGCAGCTGTACTTCTTTTGCAGAAGTGTCGTCATCTTGGCTGGGATGGGATGAGCTGCTCTGTTCTTGCCCTTCAGCTTGGGTGCTTGGCCGGAGACTTTCCCTCAGCAGATCTTATTCTTGAACTCTCTCCATTTGTGTAATGAAGGCTTCGGCTTCTGCGCGCCATAGGATATGCCTTTGCTTTGTCATGCTACGAAGCAAACGGGCAACTTGCCAGCGGTCTGGCTGAAGCTCCTAGTGCACTTAGAAAAATCGCCTGCCATTTATCTGTCTGAAGGAAGGGATAAAGCCTCCAGCTTGGTGTTTCGACAGCAACGTAATCTCTGGGTCTCCGCTGCCTGGATGATTGCACCCAGCTCCCAGTAAACCCCCGCGTCTGAATCGTAATCCTTCTCCTGAGCCATCGTTTTTGCAGCAGCTGCAGACCAGCACACAATCCTGCTGTGCTCAGGACGCTGTGCTCCTCAAGACTCATGGAGAAGGGTGGTGGCACGGGCCAGGCAAGGATTTGAGATCTGCATCTGGATGCTGGAGCTTTTGTGACTTCCTTCTTTTGTGACTTTGTTAAGCAATGCCACCTCGCCTATTGAGAACAGTTCTCCTTTTGTCTTGCTGTATTTTGTGACTTTGAGAATAGGACAACTTCTTCCTATACACTAATTGGCCAAAATCAGCCTAATTTTGTTTAGAGTATTTGTGTATGACTGTAATGGTCAGTAAAACAGAAACTCAGTAAATGAACGTGATGAGCAGCCCTCAGAAGACAAACATTTTCTGCATCAAACTGTGGTCGCTGTGAAAATCCCTATCATCTCTGGACGCATGCTGCTTCAGATTGCAGCAGGGTATTCTGACTCCCCTCCTACTTGTTTCATCCTAGAAACACAAATGTTCCCACCAAGTTGTGTGAGTTTTTTATTCTGGTATTTTTTCTGTACTCGGTGGACCCATAGCTGTTTCACTTTCGACTTTGAGCATCCTGTCTCTGCAGCACTCCCTGGCTGCAGAAAACCTGAAGATTTCCCTGGACACCCCAGGCAGGGATGCGCTTACGTGGTCTCCGTACTTCAGCAAGAGACGCTGAAATGCCAGACGGGAAGTTTCAGCTTCAAAAATCAAAGACATGGAAGGGCAGAGTATTCTTGCAACACAGCAAATCTGAGCTGTAATGCCCCTTCCAACTGCCTGTCATCGTGTGTGTTTTTGCTTTTGGTTTTCTACCTGACTTTTCAGTGATGCTCTCTGCTTTTGATGATGTCTTTAATGTGAGCAGGCTACATGTCTTGTGCGGCTCATTCTTGCTGTTGGTGTTTTTGAATGTTGGGCTTTCTTTTTTTTTGTTTTCATTTAAACTGAACACATTTCTGCTCCCGGAGGGATTTTACAAGCTGGTTTGCAGAATAACAAAGGAGGAGTTCTGCAGGCTCATCCATTTTGGTCTTCTGTGCTTTTGAAGACTCTGTTGCTACAGGGTCAGCAGGAGAATTTGGAGATCTATCACCCAAGAGATTGGCCTGTAGCTGATGTTTCTTCTCAGTTTCAGAAGTAGTAACAACACAGGGAAATCCTTCTCTCTTTCTTTCTTTCCAGTCGATTGAATAATAAATCCCAGAGCTTACTTCTGTACATTAGGGTTCCTATATGAAGTCCTGTTACACACAAACTCTTTTATGTGTTGAATTCCCCTATTTCTCTCCAAGATGTAGAGTCATACGCTTGGAAGAAGCAGCCTGCTCTCAAGTGCACACACGGGACAAGCAGTGCTGCAAGTGCAATGGACAGAGGCTCTGGGTGTGTGGGGGTTAGAGCTGGAGCATGAAGGTGGGTTCTTGGGTTTGGGAACAACGTGGGTGGCTGCGTGCTGTTGGCTTGGCACAGGGACAAGGCCATTGGCTCCCTCGACCATGCCCAGGCACGGGTGCCCTCAGGCTGCTGACTGAAGACCTTTAGATCTTGTCCATACTGTCTGGGCACTCCTGCTCCTTGCTGGCAGGGATGTGTGGTGCCGCTCTGCGACAGCACTGGCATCTGACAGTTAATGAGGAGATGGGAGCTGCTGATTGCTCTGGTGGCAGGGAACCATCTGTCTGTGTGTCCTTTTGTTTTTCTGCCTGGGACTGAGGGACTGTAAAGTATTGCTCTGTGCAGTTTGGGATGGGAGGTGTGCAAGTTTCTCTTTTCTGGGTTTTAGACTCTTGATTAGTTGTGCAAACCAGACGGGCTCAGAGCAAAACAGAGTCCTCTGCCTCGCCTTTCGCAAAGGCAGGAGACACGTACGATGGCCTCTGATGCTCCTGCAGCTACAGGTTTTGTTTTTTGTCCAGTGTCTGCAGGAGCATATTTGAAACTTCTCTGGTTGTGTTCTCCTCTGGGAACTGCTGCCTTTGTGCTCAGGAAGCTCAAGAGCTGGGGCTGAAGGGAAAAAAGAGTGTGGGTCTGGTTCACAGGGTGGTGGTCTCTGCCATGCCTGCGAGTGCAAACACGATGGCAGAGGTACTCCTGGTCCCTGTGTCAGCTGTGGCGTTGGTTTGAGGTGAAGTTACCTGGTCTGTATTCTAGAGAAGTTACCTGGTGTAATGAGCGTCTGACAGGCTTCGAGAGGATAGTTAGGATGGTCTGTCCAGAGCGGGGATGGTGGTGTTGGGAACCAAAGGTTTTCTTGACAGCTTCTCTGAGAAACGAACTCTCTGGGTACACCCATAGGATATTCTTTTCCATGTTAATACTTGTCCAGCTCTTTCCAACTTCCCATCTTTCCAAGGCGGACAAATACTTGAAGATTTACTTAACCTGACATATTTAAAATCTGATTTCAGAACACCCTGATTTTAGATTTTATCAAGTCTGTAAAACAGGCCATGGGTGGCCTGAAAAATTAAAAGAACTACCACAGGCTTCGTTCTGCTGTATTTTGATGCAGAGGTGGCACTTGTTATAAAGAGGATGGATTGTCGCTTGTTTGAAAGACAATACAGCAGTTGTATGTACACGGTCAGACCCGCTGGGCTGACACATGACTTCATTGCCATGAGAGTAGTAGGTAAAAGAAAGCTTGGATTCCTCAGTTTCCAGATTCTTTGCCAGTCAAAAAGGCAAGTTCATTCCTCTCGTTATCCTGAAACGCACCAGTAAGTGCGGTTGAAACTTTCAACCTGGAACTTGAATAAGAATGAATAGAAGCCTCTGAAGGTTGTTGAGGTCTCCTTGGGTGCAAACTGCGATGGCTGAATGAATCACGCTAACAAAACCATCTCTTGTGATGTGAAAATGAGTTTCACGCCTTCCCTCTCATGTGGTCTTCACGTACCAACAGCTTTGTTTGTAAGTGTCAAAGGGCAGGGGAAATCCATAAAGGGGGAAGGTATTTCCTGTGTGTGACAGGCTGTCCCGCTTGGGTCATGGCAGAGATCACGCCTTTCTCTTTGACCTGATTTTTGAGGTTCCGATCCAAGAATGTGTCACTATTTCCCCTTTCTTGTGTCGTGTCTGGCTGTCGTGTTCAGTGACACTTCCTTGAGAGCCTCGTGTGCTGAGGCGTGAGGCTTGTTGGCTGCCATTCCTCAGTGGGTCCTGCCCCCCCCAGTATTTCTGGCTTCATACCGCCAGGTCGGTTCCTCAGTCATCTCGTGCTCCCTCCCCAAATTACCTCTTTCTCAGCAGTCACTAGGCACAAGCAAGAGCCTCTTTGCTTCCCAAATGATAGGGGCATGCGGATGAGCTCCTGTAGCTTGTCTCACACCACTCGGGCGGTTTCCAAGGACAGCCGAGGCGTTTGATCTGATCTAGGGCAGCAGTGGCCACCGCGCCAGCTGAGTTTTCTTGGGTTCTTCCCTCAGTGTTGCCCCTTTCCCTGGGACCTTGCTGTGAGCCTCAGCAACCATGTTGGTAAATGACATTTATCTCTTGCAATATAGCGGCAGGTCCTGGTCGTTTGCCTCTCTGAAGCGCTTGGAAGGCTTCTGCTGAAGGGAACTGTGAATGCTGAGCACATCCTTCGGCTGTCTGGGAAGCCAAGAGGTGCAGATTATGGCTTATCCTAACTTCTTCTTGTACTGTGGTTTTGCAGATTTCTATGCCAACGTGGCTTGTGGCTTGAGTGACATCCAAAGGAAGGGCTTCCCTATTCTGTTAGTATTTTGTTTCTCTGCCTGTTGTGTTCTCCATGCGTTTTTGTTCTGAGGCTTCTGCTCGGTGTCTTCTTTTCCTCTCCTTTTTCCACGTTTTTTCCTCTTCTTCAATTGCGACGCTTCAGGTATCAAACAGTGATGATGCTTTGCTAAAGGAGCTTTCTTTGCTCTCCTCCTGGAATAGCAGTGGGAAACCTGCATGGTGTGATGATCCATCTAACAACAGACTTTGCTGCCATGTCACATGATTGAGAAAAAATCGTGCTACGAAGAACAGAGAGACTTCAGAGCAAATGGGAGCTAGCAGGCTGGGACCACTTCACATGCCTGGCTGCACGATGCTGAACAGAGCTGCAAACATCAGGACTCTTCCAGGAAATTCAGGGTGGGTGGTAGGCTGTGACAGCTGAGCTCTACGTTTGTCATGCCCTGAGAAGTCCTTTCTCGTTTGAGGATTAAACTGTAGCTACTTCCCCGACACAGAACTGCTGCCAAGATTCCAGTCTGGCTCAAGCCACTCTCCACACTTCATAATGAAGTTTGAGAGAGCTTTAACATCTTGGTGTTGGCAGAAACATGGTTTTAAAATCACGGTGTGGTTGGAGACTAGCTGGCTCCGGACGCTGGTAATAAGGCTGGAGACTTTCATCTCAAGGTCAAATCCAGCAGTGGTGCTAGTGACAAAGTCGTGAACTTCTGACTGATGGTTCGAGGCTTACGTGTGGCAAGATGTCTCGAGTCCAATGCCAGGACCAGGAGTCGAGAGGCTTGGGTTCAGTTCCTGAACTTTGCCAGAGCTGTTCTGAGAGACCATCAACAAGACACTTCAAGTCTTTGTGCCTTAGGTCTCTCTCTGAAAAAGGACTGGAGGTCTACCTGTGTCAGTGTGGTGCCAAGTCCTCAAACTCACTCATGACTGCGAGCTCCTGAAGACCGTGGGATGCAGAACCGCGGAGAACTAGGTTGGACGAGCTGGCTCTGTCCATCCCCTATTAGACAAGTGCCTGGATCACAGTTGTCAGCATCAGCAGTAACTGGCACGCTTTCTGGCAACTTGGAGAGCGAGAACGTACTATTCTCGGGAGACAGCGTTGCTTTCCCATCGCTGGGCGATGCCGTTCCAAGTGCAGGCAGCCCCATGCTCCACGAGGAACTTGTGCGGCTCTCTTCTCTGGTGGCGGTAGGAGAAGTTGGTTTCCATGTTTGGCATAAATAATCACCAACAGCTTCCTGAGAAATTAATTTCCCAAAGACTTCGTTAACCACGACTGAGCTGCTGCTTTCTGTCCAAGACACACATGGGCAGCCTCTCCTGGCAAGCCTTTGTTACTGCTCTTCAGAGCAACTACCAACGCCACTGCACTGCCATCCTGGCTGTACACCTGTGCCTGCTGCCTCTTGGGGGGGGTTTGGGTGAGATTTGTGGAGTTTCTGGCTCTGCTTCAGCCGTGTGCCCAGCTGGGCACGGGGCAGTGCTGCTGGTGGAGCAGGCCGGGGCAGCGCTCTGTCTCCCAGTGGCTCTCGGAGCTGCGGGGGGAAACTTTTCCCCCAGGAGACCTGAGTGCTTGGGGCTTGCGTCTGCCTGGCCTTGGAGAGAGAAGGATAAAGCTGCAGCCTGCAACGCTGTAATCCCAAAGCTTTAGCCTCTCCCAGTGTGTGCCAAATTCCTTTGGCTGTTAAATAAGGGTAGGAATTTTGAGGGGAGCTTGTAGAGTACAACTTCTGTGTTTGCTTTTAGCTTCATGAATAGCAGCAGTGACTTGTCTGGCTGTTTGCTGGAAGATCTCCGATTTGCCAGCTTTGCAGCGCTGCTGTTTGAAAAGCAAAGCTGGCATTTATGCAACTGTTTTCTGGTGACTTCAGAATCGCTGCTGCCTTGCACAGGGCTGCTTGTATCTGCACAAGCCTGGTTTCCAGTGGGGCATGGCAGTACTTATGCTTTAACTGGCAGCCTGGGGAGGCTGTGTGCTCTACGCAGAGCTGCCAGATGTGTCCTGCAGAACTTTGGTTATGGTGAGGAAGAGCGTGACCCTATTTCAGGTGGGGAAAACCAATGTACAGGTAAGCTAGCTGGAAGAAGGCTCCATGGAGATCAGTGTTGTGCTATCACAGTCTCTGTCACACTGCTGTGTCGATACACCCCAGATCTGAGTGATGGGGGGGTGAAGGGAAGACGCCTGAGAGATTTATGAAGTTTTTGGGAGAGTAATATTTTGGAAACTCAGTACTGAGTGAGGAAAGGCTAATGCCAGCTGTTGTACAATGTCAGAGAAATCCACATAGAGGTAGGGTGAGGGGAAACAGGATTCATTATCTCTGCTACTTGCAGTGACTTGGTAGAGATGAGACTTCCACAAAGCATATCGGTGTTATTTGGGGGAAGAGTTGTGACGAAGAGCTAGAAGAATATGAAGGCTTAAGGGAAAAAATAAGGGTTGTTGAATCAGATCCATGCTGTGATAAACACTTGCTTTGTTATTTTGTTTTCTTTGTTTCCTTTCTCTGCAGCTGAGGGTGGCTGGGTGCTCTAGGGGATATGTCCAGGCAGGAAGATGTGCTACAAATTTGAGTAGGTAAGTGCATTCTACTGACTCCTTGTTTGTGTTAGTTACAGGACTCTCATCAGGCCCACGTACAAAATGTCGTACCGCACTGTAACCACGCTGGAGTGGAGGTGCTGTCCCGGCTTCACGGGGAGCAATTGTGAAGAGGGTAAGTGATCCGTCTGTCCTTCCAGAGCAGCAAGTGGATGTGTGGATGGACTGGCTGGGTTGAGTTGAGTGTTGTTCCTTAATTTGCTCTATGCCTCTCAAAACACAACTCATCTATTCTCTTCACTCCCTATCTGAAAAGACCACTCCGAAAAGTGATCTTGGAAAAGAGAACGTCCGGAGTGCCTGCAAAGGAACCTGAACGGGGAGGGGAAAGAAGTGAAGAAATGGGTACTTGGGGATGACGTGGTTAGAGATGTGCTCGTGCGTGCTGTCCCCATTGCAGAGGCCTTCAGGAAATGGTGCTTTCTCCGTGTCAGTGTGTGTCTTCTCCACATCCCACTGTCATCACCCTCAGTTGCTGTAGCTGATAAAAGCTGGTTGCTGGATGGTTGATCATAAAAGCTTTATGCCCAAAAGGTCCAGACGCAAACAATACCTCTATCCTCAGGGAGTTTTGGATTAAATTAGGCACCTTCTGTTCCCCTTCCTGCCCTCCCCCTGACTTAGTGGTGGAACATCCAGGTTGCTCAGTGCATGTGCAAACACACAGTTCTGGGTTTGGCATCTGATCTTTCACATGAAGGGTAACACAGGGCTCTTTCCAGAGCTGGGTGAAAGGAAAGTGTTTTCCCTTTCTCACCATGATGAACAAAAAGGGCATGTTTTACCTTTTCCTTCCTGATGATTTCTGCTTTAACTGTTGCTTCTGGGGCTTTGAAACAAGTCCTGCTTCTCCATCGAGTCTCAGGTTTAGGCACGAAGGCATCTGCTGAATCTGCGTCATGAGTGTTCATGGCTTAGCCATGGGAGAGGAACTAAGCATCAAATTTTCCGTTTGTTTGCATCAGGTCAACACAGCTGCCTGGTGAAGGGTCACTGGGGGAGTCCAACATCTCTAAGACTCTGCTGTTTGTAGTTGCGCATCGTTTTCTTCATGCTGCGATGTCTCGGTGCCGATCACACGATTCGGGCAAATCTCGCACTAGGAAATTGTCTCGTTACAGTCACAAAGAATGATGGCTGCAGACAGCGGCTTGCTTCAGGCTGCTGAGGAAACAATAGCTTCCCAGAAGCTCGAGAGAAGTCTTAAGTGGCAAAGCTACCCTGAACTGCAGCCAGCAGGAGAGCGCTTTGCATTTTGCCGTGCTGCTAAAAGAAGTGAGCCTGGGAAAGAGAAGCTGCTGTGTGCAGCCTGGATTTTTACCTGTCACCGCAGGGTAGAGAGGTGCTAAGGATTGTGGCAGAACTGTTATTTCCAAAGTAGCTGCAGCTCAGCCTGGCCGAGGATCTGAGCGGGGACCCTTGGTGCCTGTAGGTTTGGACAGGTGTGAGTAATTACAGCTTTGCGCTGCTTCCGGTGTAAAGGAGAGAATCCAGCTCCCTCCTGCAGTGCCAGATCTGTCTCAGCAGAGTTCAGTGGAAATAAAAAGCCAACATAAGCTTGTTTGAGAAAGTCAGCAGCGATCTCACAGGAGCAGGTCTGTGGAACGAGGTGACAATTTTATGCAGTCGTTTTTCAAGGTGAAACTGTTCTTTTGGGCTTGGATACGGTCTGCGGAGTGTGAGCAGAAAGCCAGTAGCAAGCCCTCACTTTCATGTGTGAGATTCCTTTTACCTTTTTTTTTTCCCTCCCTGAAACATCTGGTGCTACCGACAATCCCGTGTTCCTGAAAGAAGGACAAAAATAAATAAATAAACAAGACCCCTTTCTAGTACAGCAGGGTTGTGCCACTTAATTTCTAGCAGCAGTATTGACCCTAGTGGTGTGCACAGCACCCCAAGCTGTCCAAAATCATCAATTTTAAAATTGAAGTGTTTAGTTGCTACTTACGTTAATTCTTAATGTTACCGTAACTTGGAATCTTAAGTAACAGAGGCTAAAAGAGTTTCTTAGGGCTTTTTTGGCACTCTCCTTTTGTACTCTTTCCTTTCTGTGCTCTCTCCTGCCACCACGGTCCCTCGGAGAGGGTAGGATGCTTACATCTGCATGGATCCTTCTTGGAAACAGCAGACAAAAGGAAACAGAAAACTAAGTTGAAATAAAACTGAACCAGTGGAGTTACGAAGCGGCAGTGAGTTATCAGGGTGGGACCTCAAAACGCTTTCATTGGTTTTTGGTATTAGTTAGATTTCCCCTCGATACTTCATTTCACTTTTATGTGCAGCTTTTGAAGTTGATTAGATGTAGGCGGGACGGAAGGCAAGTTGATCCTGCACTACTTTTGACTTGCCCTCTCGCTGCGTTGCTCTAATTCTCTGATGGTCACTGTTGTTCTCCATGTGTCAGCAGAACAGCAACTGCAGTGGCCCTGAGCTTCCGCTTCAAAGTGTCTCCTGCTTCCAGAAACTGAAATAAATCCCAGCAGGCCCGGAATAGTAAGGTTTGCATCTTCATGAGCAGGACAGACTAAGCCAGGAGATAATGGATTGATGGAGCACAAAGGGCGGGTTTGGGAGTTGTGTGTGCTTGGACGTGGCTGCAGGGTCTTCTCTTCAAACTGGGGGTGGCTTTTGAATCTTGGGGTTTGAGAGATCCTCCCTATTGATTCCTTCTTAATCCCCAGTGAGCAGGGTTGAGACTCACTCCTTTTTCATGCTATTCTGGAGCAATGTCTTTGGGGCAGCCACTGTAGCCTTATCTGAAGGATGAATTATTTTTACTAGCTGTCCTTTTATAAGGCCTTCCTTGCCTTTTTTAAAATTTATTTCTTTTAGCATTTTCTGAGGGTAGATAGGATGGTGGGAGGGATGAACCAAGGAAACCAAGTCAGAGAACTTGCAATCACTCACAGGCTGCAGTGCAGCTCTTTCCGTCGTTCATACTTCCTTGTTATCTCCCAAATGGCAGGCCAGCCTTTCTTTTGCAGAAGGAATCCAGTGTGCATGTCTAGCCCCAAAGTATGACAGCCTCCTGATGAGACTGACTCGCTGCAACACCCTTTCAGGGAGAGAACCCCCCTTTTGCAGTAACGTCCTGCGCTCTGACAGAGCAAGCTGTTAACCGAAATTCGGTTATTATGGAGTGTCCTGACCCTTGGCTAATAAGTTTAGCTTGAGAAAGTAACTGCTTAACTGTCACCAGCTGGCAGGCCCTGACAGTAATGCTGAAGGCTGTGCGTTGTTTAGATTTAATTTATCTTGGGAATTTAACTCTTGCGTTGTAGCTGATAAAGAGCAGCACCCATCAGGAGGAAGCCTGGCTTTAGAAGCGGGTTGGGATTTTGCAATTCACTGGGCTGTTCATTTACTGAGGTGGGGATGGCTGCTTCCAATCTGTTTCCTTTTCCAAGTTGACACCGCGTGGGGCTCTCCCCCCTTGCCTTCATTGCTTGCCCCTCACCCAAAGGTATGCCAACATTTGAAAGGTCTCTAATTCCTTTATTGTTTCTGTGGAACCGTGAGGAGCTGGTTGAGTAGATGGCTAACAAGCACCAGTTGTACCAGGGCTTCCCAGAAGGTTTCTTGCAACTTTCTTGGATGCAGAAAGAGACTTGATGCAAACAAGTCTGGTGAATTTAACTGTCAGTAGATGCTAACTTTTTATTTTCCAGTTTCAGAGGTTTTTTTTCGTTTTGTTTAAACTGGAGCCCAAGCCTAGGACAGGAAATGAATCCACTGAGCCACCCAGTCTGCTGACTGCTGATATAAAGAACATATGGACGAGGGCAGTGCAGAGGTGAAGTGGTTTAGCTATTGCAATCATGCATCAAGCTGATTGATTTGAATCCAAGATGATGCTGACATTTCAACTCTGTTTTTTTTCCTATATGGCTGAAAGTTCAAAGGCAAGTACAATCTCTTGGGAGAGGAAAAGTGTCCCTAGCAAGTGGAAGAGCTCAGTACTGCCCAGTAACTGCCTCAGTAACTGCTCCCCAGTTAGGTGAGGTCTCATTTCACTTTACAAATCTAATACAGATTTCTTTCTTGTTTGTTTGTATTCCTTCAATTTGGGACAGTAGCCAGTATCGTATTTACCCCAGAAACAGATTGATGGTAGACAGCTTAGCTCTTTGGGCAAGAAGCAGATCCAAGTGTAACCTCGGCACTTCAGAGGTGATGCAGTTGTGATTCCAAACTTACTCTTTTTTTTTTCTTTCCATTAGAATACAAGTAGGATAGGAAATCTGAGCAGTCTGGCTCAAGTAATGGTTTGAGAACTGCCCATCTTTTAGTTCATGGAATATTTTAATTAACTTTCATAACTATTTTTTGCATCTTGTCACACTAATATTTTTCAAACCTCTTAGACTCCCATGAGTTTAAAAGTTTCAAAGCAGCGTAAGGTGATGAGAACTTCCTTCTCGTTATGCTAGTGGGCAAAAACCCTCTCCTTTTCTACTGCTGCTTCACAAAGTTTCCTGGTCTCAGGAGGAGAAATGCAGGACAACACTTAATCTTACACTAGCAAATGCCATTATAATACAAGATCTAATGAGGGCACGAGAATGGACATCAAAAACTAGAGACCTGAAAGTTTGAAAGCACATTGTAGTATTCAAAGTGGTGTTGAAGGGACCTCATGTCTCCAGGCCTTGGTTTGCCCCCAGGTGAACTGTCAATCTATGTGCAAATACAATGGGAAGATTGTGGAGCAACATTTCCCATAATTTCACAGTAGTTCTCTTAAGGAGTTGAGCTTATATGAGGTTTTTTTTTTTTTCTTTTTGTTAAGTACTTCAGTTCCCTCATGTTTCTTCCACTTCCTCAGAGCCACCATTTGGAAGCAAGGGATTTCCGTCTGGGTATCACATTCAGCAGCAGCACAGCTCTTTGCTGCCACTGAGCATTTTTCTTCTTGCCCTTGGAAACAGAAAATGTAAGAGAAGGCAGTGGGAGTCGTGAGGCATTGCACTATCTCTTCCTGGTGCTGCTAAATCTAGTTTGGGGATGTTTTCCCACTTCAGCAGAGACCAACTCCTGCCATAATCAAAGCAAAAGCTTCCACTTGAGTGATGGAATTCTCCCTGGGGTGGTTATCTCCGTGCTCTCTGGTTAGCAGGGCGGGTCCGTGCTACAAACATGTGGCAGACCCAGGTGTCTTCCTTTCTGGTTTGGATCTGGCACAAATGCTTGCATGTATGTAGTTCTCTAGTAGAGCCTGGCTTAATGATTCCTTCAGTGAAATGTGACATTGCTCTCATTTTGAGACCTTTGTTGCAAAGTCCAACATTTGGTTGCACGTAGCAAACTTGCTTCTAAACCCGTCTTCTCACTCTAACATTAGTGTCAGTTAAATACGTTAGGTGAATTATGTGAATACATGCTGTAGAATATTGAGCACAGCCTGAATTCCCTGATAACTGACTAGTTAGTAAGTAGGTAGTAGAATGTGGTGACTAACTCTGTAAACTTACCTTCAAAATATTTCGTGAAGATACATCAAAACGCGTTGATCACACCTGATGGAACTGCTGATGCGTGGAAGCTTTCTGAGGAGTGGTGTTTGTGTACCCGGAGTACCCAGGTGTTGTAAAGTATCTACCCTGATGTTTTCTTCCATAGCATACACCTCCTGCTCCTCCATCCGTTATACCTCTTTCTGCTTGTGTTTCTGGTGGCCTCTTCAATATAAGGCAGAAGGTGCACCAGAAGCTCCCCAAATCATTTTACGCTCTATCACTCAATTCCTATCCACCCCCATCTCCGTGCTGACCATTCAGCAACCTCTGGCTCCAGGCGTAACGTGTGTGTGTCACCCTCGATCAAATTTTCTGATGAGTTCCTGGAGCGTGTGGTCACTGTTGGAAGAATATGCAGCCTGCTGAGAGTGTTTTCTGGCAGCGGCGCTGTGTGACTACTTGAACAATTTCTGAATGTTCATCTTCTCTTCTGATAGAGAATCAGAAAAAAAAAGTTAAAAAAATCCCTGTCAGATTTCCAAAGTTTTTGACACTGCATTCCAGCATCTGGGTCGTTCCATTTTTGTGGACATTTTTAATCTGAACAGGGAGAATTTTATTCAGTACCTAATGTCAAAATATTTTGAGTGTTAAATATCTGCAGATGTTATCTTAACATAATTAGAAAAGCTGTATGCCGTGCTGTTACATTGTCCCAGGTTTCTTAGCTCCCATCAAATTATGTAGATAATCTGATAAACTGTTTGTTTTCTTTCCCAAATAGACTGGAGGCTTTCTGTTTCTGATAGCTGTGTGTTTCTCAGTTCACGAGTAGCAATCGTGATCCCAGAATGGCTGGAAAGACAGCAGGATGGTGGATTACTGGAACAAGTGGTCTATGAAATTGGGTTGAGTTTTAATTTTTGCCAGTTAGAGATGGCATGGGCTGGTTCTGCCTTGAGGCTGGGAGTCTCTTGAGATTCTCTTTGTCTGCTTCGGTGACAGAGCAGGTAAGTGCTTACAAGCTGGGCTACATACGAGGGAGCCATTGTCAAAAATATTGTCACTCGATGACTAGAGCTGCCACTGGCAGTGCTGGTTTCACTGAATCCTGGGCACTGTGTATAATTTCCTCTGGACCAAAAAAAGGTTCAGTGATGGTGGACTTGAGAGCAGTTGAGAAGTATTTTCTATTAGGCTTGTATAAGCAGTCTTAGACACATCTCGGATGGTTGATTAATTAGATATTGAACTGTTTGCACCCAAGTGAGCTCTTGAATTACTTGGGAATAGAACTGGAGATGTGTGGGTTCTGAAGAGTGCATAAAACCTCTTACCAATGTCTTCTTCCTTTTGTGACCCGTACTGTCCCCTTCAGTCCTGTGCCTCTAACTCACTTCTTTCTCATGTAGGCGTTCCCTTCAGAGCTCCTGGCTTTCCCCAAAATTATCATTTATTTCCCATTCGTCCTCACAATGATGAAACTTCCCATATATGACTTGCATTATTACAGCCTCCAGGCTAGTGAATCTACACTGTGAACTTCTAAATCTTCTTAGGAATTGGAGGAGATTTCAGAGACAGCTGATTTCTTTAGTCTCTCCCTTCCCTACCCTTTTTATTTATTTATTTTTCCAAATCCACGAGGGCCATATCCTTCAGTGAGTTTGGTGTTCAGGTTTGTTTTGGGTTTTTAGGTGGGGATTGTTGTTGTTACCTTAAAATATTTGGTCTCATCAAACTTCAGAGTGGACAGTGAAATCTTGGAAGGAATATAGAGATTACTTTGCTTTCATTGGATTTAGAAATGCTTCTGACATAAAAGCAGTTCTGCTCTTACTGCAGGCAGCTGAAATAACTGTCACTAATCCATGCTAAGAGATCTGCAGGCATTTTCTGATGGTTTTTTGCCACCTACCTTCCTGACCTTTGGGATGAGTTGATGTTGCTGTCAATCCTGCATATGTTGTTAGTACCAAAATCATGAAAAACATTCTGAAAAGCTCCACCCTTTTTCTCTTCTCTACAGAAATTCCTGTCAGAGGTGGTGGAGGAAGGGTGGGGTTGTGTTGCTAACAAAAGTGAGCCGGTTTTGGAGTGCGTGCCACACTGCCGGCTGCGTGTGGAAGAGGTAGATGAGAGGAATAGGTCCTTGCTGGTGTCCAGTGTTCATTTTGGTACCTTTAAGTGAATTATAGATAACAATGGGAGAAGAATTAAAACCTTCTGCTGAAGCTGTTTCTGAGCTTCCTTGCTGCTGCAATAACTTGGGGTTTTTTACCAGGAATAGAAAGTGGGGCCTTTAATCTGAAATGCCTACAGCTGGGAGGGGGTGCAGGGAAGAGGAGCATCTGGTGGATGAGAAGCTCAACACGAGCCGTCAGTGGCACTTGCAGCCCAGAAAGCCACTCGTGTCCTGGGCTGCATCAGGAGATGTGTGGCCAGCAGGGCGAGGGAGGGGATTCTCCCTCTCTACTACACTCTTGTGAGACCCCTCCTGGAGTGCTACGTCCAGTTCTGGAGCCACAGCACAGGAGAGATCTGGACGTGCTGGAGCGTGTCCAGAGAAGGGCCACGAGGATGCTCAGAGGCTGGAGCAGCTCTCCCATGCAGACAGACTGAGAGAGCTGGGGCTGTTCACTCTGCAGAAAAGAAGGCTCCGAGGAGACCTTATGGTGGCTTCCAGGATCTCCAGGGGGCTACAGGAAAGCTGGGGAGGGGCTGGTGAGGGTGTCGGGCAGTGACAGGACTGGAGGGAATGGATTGAAGCCAGAGATGGGTCGGTTCAGATGGGACGTGAGGAAGAAGTTCTTCCCCAGGAGG
>NW_009725574.1:34085-80741 GCF_000703405.1 Apaloderma vittatum
CGTTGGGCAGCCTGATGTAGTGGGTATTGCCCTGCCCATGGCGGGAGGGTCGGAACCAGATGAGCTTTAACGTCCCTTCCAGCCCTGACAGTTCTAGAAATGTATCTTTCTTTCCCTGAATTTGTGAGACTATTCCCATTTAACAAGCTGCTTTGTGCCTAATTTTTGAGCGTTAACACTTAACGAAATCAGAGCTCCCTCCCCATCACTTTTCAAGGGCTTAGTTATGAAGTGTGTGGACTCAATGTTGCTGTCAAACACTGTTGAATGGGATCATTCCTTGAGGATGAACTTGTTGAATTTCTTCCAGGAGAATACTTGAGTGGTCTGGTAATGCCTGATATGCAGAGTGCCATCTCCTTTCTTATGAGTGCAGCCACTTAATTAAATTATCCTGGATATCCGGCCCCAGCAGCAGCAGCAGAGAGTTGTGCAGAAATGAATGGTGATGAGGATAAGGGAGAGATGAGGGGAGCGTTCCTGGTTTTCAGCCCTAGATATAATCTCTACTTGTAGGTGTGACTCTGGGTTCAGAGTCCTGCTGCCATCTCTTATTTCTATTTCGTCACACACTGGAGGAGAGCACATACTTTGCACCACATGAATCCTCGTGCAGAGCTCTTCTAATAACGAGTTGTCACTCTGCATGAGTGATGGAGGAATATCTCGTAGTGCTGAGGCTAAAAGACATGAGGCAGGCAGACAGCCCAATGAACTCTTTTTACAAAGGGTTTTCTAATAATTTCAAACAGAGCTGTTGACATGTAAACTGTTTGTACGTGTAAGTGGCAGGAAGGGTAAAAGGTGTTGCAAGACAAAGGGGAAAAGCTGAAGAAGGCTGTAGAGTAGACAGCAAACCAAGCCTCCTCCACACAAAAGCTCTCTTCAAGAGGAGATTTACTGGGGACCTAGATCCTCAGCACGACTGTTACGACTATTCAGGGATGCTTTGTCACGTGGAGGAGGGATTGTAAGGAATTGAGATGCAGGTGGAAATAGGATTGCAAGCCCAGCAGTAGGAACAGAGGTGAATTTGCCAGAGAAGTTAGAGACTGGTTTCATGTTTTGTAGAAGACTTCAAGGACAAAGCAATAGGTGGGCATCAAATACCCATGTTGCTGAATCCTGGACTTTATTCTTACTCAATTCCTTGTTATTAAAAGTGAAACCAAAAGTATTCCTTCAAATAATAATTTCTAGTGGAGTCGGATTTCAGTTTAACGTTGAGAAGTGCTGAGCAAAAGCATGTTCAATGCAAGTCGTTCCAACGTCGCGTCTTCTCCCTGTGAGCTCGTTAGCAGGGTAAAGGCAGCAAAGTTAGCACCGCTCCAGCTGGGAAGCTACGGCGACCTGCGTTAGATGGAGCGACTTTGAAACACACGCCTCACTCAAAGGAATCCCTCTGCTGTAATTAGTAGAGATTCCCACTGTGTCAGTTTGGGCAGATGGGGTTGTGCCGGGGACTGTTCTCTGTCCAGTGTGTCTTGCTGTTTCATTTTGAAATCAGTGCAGGGAATGGAGAGATCCATCTAAACAGATCTGTGTGTTTGAGGCTGAGCAGTACTGGGGATAAAAATGTAGTCAAGTTTTGCTTAAATTGTAGAGTTGGGCAGAAATCCATGAAGTGAGATTCGGTCAAGGACAGTCTCAGAGACACACATTTTAAATGGAAGGAGTGTCTGAAGGGAACAGGGTCTCAGGGGAGGGAGTCTGTGGAAGGCAGTAGAACGAAGCTCTGCTCTAAACTCGGAAGCAGCACTATCCTGGAGCCCGGTGCTACGAATACTCTGACCAGGTGTCACGTTTACTACTAATACATCCATGAGACTGCCTGACACACAACATTTAAAATGTTTATGGGTAGGGGTGCCCACATGTGCATGTGTCAGTGTTTCTCAGAGAGGTCAAGTTCCAGCATTTACAGTAACTTCAGCCTCATCACTGCTAATTTGTGTGAGAGCTGGTCCTGATTGGTGTTGCACACTGAGCCCCACGATCTCAAATTCTGTAAGAGGTGTGTTGCATCTGTGAAGGAAAGTGTTTGGTGGGGAAAGGAATATGCCTTTTGTAGCAGATGGGATTTCAGTGTGTCCTACTGTTAAATAATTGGATTGGTTAACTCTGATTACCAGCTAGAGGAGTTAGTAGGTGTGTGTTATAGGCAACGGAAAATAGCATCAGCACAAACAAGCGTTTCTAAAAACAGCATAATTGGTAGTCATTAAGGGCTAACTCATGTTTTTCAAAAGCTGGACAAGAAGTAGACATAGACTCGTTCTGATGACTACAGCATGTGATTGCAAAGAGTAGGAAACGTTGAATCATTTCCTGGACAAGCGTAGCACTGCAAGGTCTCCTGCTTGTCACGGCAGCGTAAAGAACGCATGTTGGATGGCTCTTTAGTCACTTCACAGTTCCTGACTAAATGAAGGCTGGGAGAACCTTGCTGGTGAACTTGTGGAAGAAATTGGCTGTGAGTTTCTGATAGTTATTCACTATGAGGATGGTGAAACACGGGCACAAGTTGTGCAGGGAGATGATGGAGGCTCCATCCCTGGAGACATCCAAGGTCAGACTTTCTGGGGCTCTGAGCACCCTGCTCTAGTGAAAGCTGTCCCTGCTCACGGCAGCGGGCTTGGACTAGATGGCCTTTAATGGTCCCTTCCAGCCCAGTGCATTCTATGATTTTGAACATTTAGTAAGACTTCAGCAAAACACGTGAGAGTGAAACATCACCGTTCAAACAGGTCCTGCTAGATCCTTCAACCACCAAAGCAGGAAAGACGTTTCGGAGTGGCCATGTGAAAATCCTCTATCATGAAGTTCATTCAAGACTAATAAATTTTGTGCTGGACTCGTAACACATGCTTCTTGCTCGGGCTCCTGATTTGTCTCCTCCTTAGACAGTGCATCCAAATCCGCAAGTAACATGCAAGTTTGCATTTCATTTTGAGCCCAGCAGGCATACAGCAATGAGGTTACAAGACCTTTCCAAGTGAGCCTGGAGGGACTTGTTGGCTAGAGTTTGGATTTCTGGCAAGCAGCTTATTCCAGCTCTTTTCTGTAATAAACTCCGGGTTCAGTCCCCGGCCTCTTAAAGATACTGAGCGCTGTTGCGTGTCTCTGGGTAATCAGTCACTGGAAAGGCACAGATGTTTCAAGATGCATAGCAATGGGTGCAGCACATAAGAAAGGCAACATCAGGGTCATGCTACAGATGCAACCACATCTTACATGCGTTCCTTCTTGACAGGAAAATTCTTGAAACGTTTGTGTTTTTCTAGTCTCTAATGCTATCAAATGGGAACTCCAAAACTAATAAGGCTTGTGGCTTTTATTTGCTGTTCATTAAGCCTTGCTGGGGCATGGATGGCTGATGCTTCCACTGCAGGCAGATTTTAACAAAGTCATGAGGATTAGAGAACTATGGGACGAGAAGATGTCCTAGTCCTTACCTAGTTGTGGAAATACTAAGAGATGGCTGAAGAAATTCCTGCATTTTTCTTCTTTTTCTTTTCCTGTGAATGAAATACGCATTGTTGCACAAGCATAGAAGAGAATAGACCCAGCCAGCATTGAGAATTTCATGTTTAATTTGTTTGTAAATGATGACTTCTGTAGCAGTAATGCTAAAGTGGCCTTTGGGGTGTATCCACTGTGGAAAGTGTAGGGGACAATGTTGGTTGCTGGGGGGTCCCTCATTGTAAAAACCTTGAGGAACATCACAGGATCACAGAGTGTCAGGGGTTGGAAGGGACCTCCAGAGATCCCCCAGTGCCACCCCCTGCCAGAGCAGGGTCACCCAGGGCAGCCCCACAGGAACGCGTCCAGGCGGGTTGGAAAGTCTCCAGAGCAGGAGACTCCACACCCTCTCTGGGCAGCCTGGGCCAGGGCTCCGGCACCCGCACAGGGAAAAGGTTTTTTCTAATATTTCTGTGGAACCTCCTATGTTCCAGCTTGTGCCCATTGCCCCTTGTCCTGTCACTGGACATCCCTGAGCAGAGCCTGGCTCCGTCCTCCTGACACCCCACCTTGACATATTCATAAACATTTATGAGGTCACCCCTCAGGCTCCTCTTCTCCAAGCTGCAGAGCCCCAGCTCCTTCAGCCTTTCCTCCCCAGGGAGATGTTCCACTCACGGCAGATGGGTTTTAATTAGACTATTTCCTGCTGCCAGTGACTGTCCCAAACGTGTCTCCCCAGGTGAAGCAGTAGGGATTTCTGTGAGAGGTGTCAGGTCTTGTTCTCACGGAAAGGGAATGTTTTCTACGGCACAAGCTGTAGAAACTGCTGCGGTGCCCTTGAGACACTGAGGGAAGTTGTGAAGAATCTTGGTTAATGAGTTCTTCTCCAGCAGCCAATTTGGGCGATAGATACAAACCTATTGTTGTTGTCGGCCGGTGTTTTTTTAGCTCTGATGGCAGAGGCCTGTGCTTAAGTAACAAAGGTTCTGTTTTTCTCTTTACTGGTGGTGAGAGTTGTTAAATCCACATGGCTCGTAGTACTTGCATAGCGATGGCTCCAAACACTGCAGCTAGCTCTATTGCTGCAGGGCTTTGCGCTGTAAAACATCATAGCCCATTAAATAAGGGGAACAAGCTACTCCTAAACTTGGCTTATTTGATCTTTTCAAACTTACCCTCAAGTGATTAAGCCAACAGTGGCTTTTGGAGCGTTTTCCAGTTGTATTATCTGCTAAACACATCACCTGGTGTGGTCTGCTGAAGATGCCTCAAACATTGTCCTTCTGCTGTGTACTTGCTGGTCCTTGTGGAAACATAAAGAAGCTGTTTCTTCTATTGCATCTAGTCTGTCTCAGTGGGATGCTGAGGATGGGTGTTGCTTTATTTTTAACATAATCTAAGCTTGAAGATTCTGGCTTTTGTCTTAATGTTAGCACCTGGAGCAAGGCAGCAGCTTCTCATTAACGACACAAGAAAATAAACCATTTTTCTTGCTCTGTGAGTAGGTCAAGTTCATTTATAGTTCGGTGTGCCTGTGCAAAGGTATCATCCTGGCTCTGCTGCTTTTAAAGGACGTGGAGTGACTGCTAACGGTGGTAGTTAGGATGCTAACCATAAAACTCTTAAGCTCGATACAGAACGATAAGTAACAAGATCCTTCATACACTTCAGGGGGAATGTGAATGAACATTTAGATGACTATTAATGCCTAGTGGAGACTTTTTTCCTAGAGCAAGGGTGCTTTGACACTCAGCACTGGCTCCTAGACCTGGACAAATGTGAACACTATACACTCTAGAATATAAACCTTCACCCCAGAATCAGGTTTTTTTGCTACAAGTTGAGCTGTTAAGTTTTGGTCTCGTTGATTTAAGCAGGAGAGACAAAGTAAAAGCAAGTTTCACTCTTCAAACTCATTAAAAGCTGACAGGAGAGAGGACCATTTTCCTGAAGTATATCAAAAGCTGATTATTTATGAGCCCTTTGTCCTTGAAGTTGTGACGGTCCCAAAGTGAGTGAGTATCCTTTTTCCTATCCATATGGTTTTGTACCTCATTTATATCTCCAATCAGCAGAAACTCTGATCTTCACCTGGCTTTTTATGGCAGCTTGTAGAACTGTAAATGCAAATACGCTCTGAGAGCAAACCCTAAATCAACTTTTGGTCACTGCAAGCTGGAATGATTTGAAAACCTGTGTATAACCTTTTGACCAAACCTGGGCTGATGTTGAATATCTTTAACAAGAAACAAAGCCAGAACAGCCCCGATGACTTCAGATTTTCATTATAAGCCAGCTGTAGACCCTAACGTGCACTTAGGTTGGGACAGAGGATGTGATGGGTCAGCTGCACCATTTGGGCAGGAATGTGCTTGCTCCCTTGGGATCGATCCACTGAGCAGTGACATTCCGACCACTGCTCTTTCCTCATCTGAAAAGCAGCGGCTGTTTTCTCCTCCTTTTCACCCCTACTCGTGAGCATCAGCTGTCTCAGGGCAGTCTTTGCCAGCATCTGCCATTATTTCCCGGAGACCTCCAGCTCCCACGGTGGCACCGAGTGGTGTGATGTGGTGGGCAGCTCCCTGTGGGTGTCAGTGCAGCTCTGCACAAACTCTGTGTGACAACAACGTGCTAGAATTGCCGGTCCAAATTTTGGGTCTCTGGTGTGTACATGGTTTGAAATATGTGTTAAATCACTTGTGCTGGCACAGATCCCTGATGTCACATCGATGTGGATTGACCCAGGCAGGGATGCGATAGCACTGTGCCTGCATTAACCACCTGAATAGAAGCTCGCTTCAGTCTGGGTGCAATAATCAGCCTCTTCTCTCGCCCTGTTCCTGCAGTAGCGTGAGCTCTGTCCCATTTGCTATTAGCTGAAATGGTTCCCTGCTTCTGAGTGGGTGTTTGAAGAGCTAAGAAGTAATCATCAGGGTTTTTTTATGACTAATAGAGATGACAGAAGAGAGTTGGACCACTAGCGTTTATGTATGTAGGAAAAGTAGTATAACAAAGCTCTCTGGGACCTGTATGGAAAAGGAAGGTGATTTTATTTTAAAACACATAAATATGTTGCTTCTCCCCACTCACATTTTGTAACTGTGAGGACTTGTGTGGTCTGGCTAGATCACTTGTGCGACAGGGAAAAAGAGGGACAGTGATTGTCAAGTCTCTGTCTTTTGGGTCTTTCCTGACTGGTGATGAAAGCCGGATTTTTGACAATCTTTTACACCTTTTAGATGTCAGCAGCAGTTACGAGGTATCCTTTTGACTTAGAAGTTTGCTAACTTCATCCTCTATAACTCTTACTCAGTGCAGCTGCCCATTGTCTTTGACCTTCTTTTGGATCTCTCCAGGGCTCCAGCTCGCTCCCCTATTGAGATACCAGGAAGAGGCATGGTGTGTGCTGTGAGGTGTAACCTTCACGTGCGTTCCTATTTCCTGATGTTCATGTTTCTGTCAAAAAACAGTTGGCACTCGGATAAATGATTGGTTTAGGTCCCTTCCAATTGGGACTATTTTATTCTAAAAATAATTTCCTTGTGACATACCTGTGCCTTTTGAGATGCATGCTGTGGACTAGGAGTTCCACCCAATGCACCTGTAGATCCAGGCGTTTCTTTGGCATCTTTGGGTTGCCTTGGGTGTGACGGCACAGGAATTTCTCTGTGCTTGCTGCACAGGGGGCAGTTTGGCTGTGCTCCGAGGCATCCTCCTGTGTGCTCAGATCCTACCTCCTCAGCTAGCTCTGGCATCCAGCATGCCTCTGCTTACAATGCCGGTAAAAAAACAAACCACAACAACAAAAAAACCCCAAACCGACCCAAACAACCAACCCCCTCCAAAATCAAGTGATCATTCAGGTTGCACAGGTTTTTTTTCCCCTCATTCCAACATCTAAATTCCACTTCATTGATGCAATAGGATGCTTCAGGCCACTCTCTCCAGGACAGTGATTGCAGCTCCTCATGTGATTCAAGTCCCTTGGCCAGCAGCCCTTATCACCACAGGGTTCATTCCTCTTGTAAGAGTGGCTGGTGTATGTTAACCACGCTGTGGTTCCGGCTTTTGTAGCCTCAGGATTTACGTCTCGGCAGTAAGAACGCGCCGGTATTTGTTGTTATCCCACCTGAGACCCACAGGCTTACTTTTCTGTGTTTGGATAACTGGTTTATGGGCTGGGCGCACCGCAGGGCCCGCCGGGTCTGTAGCTGTCAATCTCCGTAGGCACACGGTAGATGTTTTTATTGCCCTTGCTTGTCTGGCTGTCCTTCAGCGTTTTAATACGAACCATACCAAATAAAGCTGCTTGAGAACTGAAGATTAGCTGTGGTATTCGTCACTTATAGGAAGGGGAGTTGGTTTCGGGTTGGCTTGTAGCGTTTGCTAGGCCTTGTCTCCTTGACAGAAAACAACAGACTAAAGCGATTACCAAGAGCAGCTGCTTAGAAAGGGGCTTTGGATATTTTTTCCGCTTTTGCTGACCTGAACCACAGCAATTATAAGTTCTGGTTATTGTAAACTTACCACAGAACACAAGGCATACCTTAAAATGATGTCATGTCTAGACACACAATTCAGGTATAAATTATGGAGAGAAAGTAGCTTGTTCAGTGGTTAAACTGTAAAAATTTAACAAGATATTTCTGTGTCTCTAGCCTTCACTCTTGCATACGTATTTCTTTACCTCTTACCAGGAGAGTTCTGTGACTGCCTCTTAATTTTTTGTGTTGGGAGATGGAATTTCCTCCTTGTTCTCCATTTCATTTCCTATTTCTGCCTCGCTGGGTCTCAAGGGAAGTGGTGTAGCCATCGTACTTAGAGCCCAGAACTAGAGAGGAAGACTCTTGGGTCCAGTCATGACTCGGGCGAGGTCACATAAGAGGTGATCTACAGCAACCTTTTCAAAAACTGGCTTGCTATTTTGGGCAGTGTTGTTTTACGAGGTGGCAGGGGAAAGAGAGGAACTCCGCTGTGGTGCCCAGATGCTTGTTTTTCAGAAGTATTTGCTGTTTACTGTCTCGGCAGCATCCCTGCAGCGCCTAGTAGGGTTGCGTGGGCTTTACGTTTAAGGGTAAGTTGGACCTTATTTACATCAGTCTGGTTATGCCGGTTGAATTTCTGCCTTGAGTCCCTGCTGCCGCTCCGCATGCGAATGGTGCAGTGTAGCTGAGATGTTCTGGGCAATCTCATACTAAAGGGGGACTAAAGCCTTGCAAACTCAGAGGATGGCTTGCAAGCACAGAGCAGCACACGCAGAAATCACTCGTGTCCCGTCCCACGTCAGTTATTTAGGACGTGTCCCCTCCACCATCAGTTATTTAGGTGCAACTCTGCTGCTTCCTAGGGAGGGCTCCCCTACTAGCAAGTCTGTCGGCTTGTGTTAAAATACACAGTTCCCCACACTTGACCTGGGCTTAATTTCATGATGAGATAGGGATTGTTGGCTTACCACCTGGTGTAATCTATACCCTTCAGGTACCTGCTATGAAATGCAGACTTTGGAGATGGAGGAGGCCTGCTGGGTTAACAAGCCGGTGCAGAACTATTCTCTGTAGCATATTCTGTTGTGCTTTTCCTGGCCTAATTACACAGTCCTCAAGTGAAGGAATTTGGCAAGAGTATTCTTCCATTTTAACTGGTATTTGGTCTTGAATTCTCTTAGGAAGCCTTTTTTTCAGTTTGCTTCGTTATAGCATGCTGCCATCTAGAATTTCTTTTCTCTGTCTGTAGATGCCTGTTGTGGATCTTGTTCCCAGGTCCAGATGTGACGCCTCTCCTCACCAGAGGAGCACCTTGCTCTCCCCTGATACCTGCTCTGCCATCTCTGTGTTTCCTTGAGGACAAGGCTTCTCCTTCAGGCCAATAACTGTATCTGGACCTAACCCTTGTTGTACCTGGGCCTCTCATCATCTTTTCCAGTCCATAATTGCATCAGCTTGGTTCCTGGAAGCTGCCTACACTGGAGGTCTCTGGACACAACTTGTAATGCTCAGCAACCAGAAATGGCAATTGATGGTATAGAAGTTGTTCTGTTCTTGTTGCCGTAGGGACAGTTTTGAGATGTCCTGAAGAGCTACTTCCCTCTGTTTGCTGTCGGTGCACGCAGCAGTGCGCTTGTTTCCAAAGGGGCACGTGTATCTCTGGTCTTGTTAACGTGAAGTGTCCGCGCTAGCAGCTAGCATGCTGGCAAGGGAAAACTTTCCTTTGGTATCCACAAACTTAAGTGGACAAGCCCTAAGCCTTGACTGACTCCCACATACCTGTCTTTTTGATAATACAGCAGTCGAGCCAGCTTCCCTGCGTGCCACATAGATGTCAGAGCTGTTCTAGATCCGTGACTTTCCATCTCCTGACCTGATGTTTGTGATCGGAAAGCCCCTATTTGCCCTGGCCCTTCGGGCTGTCCCACTTCTCGGGATCATAGCAAGCCTTATTTTCCTTTGGCTGCATTTGTGTCCATCATTTCTCCTGACCTCTTTGTCCCTGTCAGCAGGGAGTCACCATTTTGCTGATTGCTTCTCTGCATTTGTACCCTACTACGCTGTTGCTTGCAAAGTGTTGTAGGGGAGGTGAATGTACCGTGCATGATTCCTGATGTCTGTAGAGTGGTGGATGCACCGTGCAGAGTGTGGTGAGGTGATGAGCCTTGTGATGCTCATGAATGAACTTCACCACAAACTGTTACAACGTCGTCAGAGGTCAATAAACAAAATGATTGTCGGCAGCGAGGCCACAAAGTAGAAGCTTCCAGTGGAATATTTTGTTGTATTAAGAGTACTCAAACAATTAAAGATTCCACTGCACCCTTCCAATCCATCGCAGAGGCTGAGGTGCCCTTTGGGCCTTTTTTCAGCTTTTGATTGAGTGATTGTTCTCTTTCTCCTTTCTTAACTATTTTTTTTTAAATGGCTGTGGAACATAGGGGGAGAGTGTTATTACAGCTCTAAATGCTGTCAGCCAAAGTTTGTCCTCACTTCTGCTTCTAGGATATCCACTTGCAGCGCCCGTTTTCCTCTGTTCGTGGCTTTTTAGAGGCAGTTTTTCTTTTGTGAGACTTTTGACCAGTTCAAGTACAAACAGATGGGAAGCAGCAGAGATCCAGCTCCATAGCAGCGCCCAGGCCAGGGTCTTAACTCATCTGAAGTGTTTCATGCTCAGGGACAAGGGCTACAGCCAGGAATTGTGTAGCCTGGGGCAGGATGCTGTAGATTTCTCCATGTGTTGTCCCTCACTTACCCCTACGCCTTTTCTTCTCACCCCATCTCCCCTTTCATCCCGTGTTTCCAAGTCTGCGGCTCGATTTCATCTTCTTTTTTGCCCAGGTGGAACTTGCTTCCTTCCTGGAATACGAAGATGTCCCTCTCTTGGGCTGGTCCAAGAGTGGCAAGGTACACACTCAGCTGGCACTTGTCCCCTCCCTGGGCTGACCGTGCATGGGAGCTGGAAGAGAGTTATGGAAAGAACAGTTGGTGCTTCAGGCAAGAGTCTTCTTGGCACTCTGTCCTGTTTTTAGGAAATGCTGTGCAGCGGAGGAACAGTTTCTCTCAATGATGGGTCCTGGTCCTGCTGCCGAGTGTGTGTTGTAAAAGCCGTCTTCTGTTGAACCCGGAGATTCTACTTCAAATGTGCCCACAAGACGAAAAGCAGACACGTTTTGAGCTCTAATTAGCATAGAGCCTATTAATGACAATGCTGCCTGGCAGGGCCGCTTTGAGGCTATGGGTCAGTCTGTCGCCTCAGAAAGAGGGCTGCCAGCAGATGCTTGCCCTTGTCCTGAGCATGTGCCAAGCAGGAGGATTCTCCAACGACATCCCCGTGTGTGTTTCTCGTGTACAATAATTATCACCTGACTTTGTTAGGGTCAGTGTGAGCTCCTTCAAACAAGCATCATACAGAAGCTTGCAAATCCCACTGGTCCAGGGAAAATTGCTCCAAAGTGCTGGAAGTGAGGCAGGAAGCAAAACTTGAGGCTGTTCTGGAGCACTGAACTGTGTGGAAGCTGGAGAATTTTCCCCTTTCTACACCATGTGGAGTAACTTAGCTTGTTCAGCACGGTAAAGGCATTGACATACATCCTGGGAAGGGAAAGTAGGAGAAATGCAAGAAATGAAAATGTGAACCAGAGCTGCTTAGGCAGAGACCATGGCCTGGATATGAGATTCCCTTTTGCTTCACATTTTATAGGATTTTTATGGGAAAGGGAAAGGATATGATCTCCGGGGAGAACACACCTATTTTGCAGTTTTCTTCTCAGAGATGGCCTTTAGCAGGTGTGTGCATCAAGATAATCTCTTAAAGTGAGGCAGAGCCTGTTCTTTTTAGTTCTTGACCACGCATCATCACTACAAGTTCTGCAGGGAGGCTGTTGTTTAATTTTTGTAGAAATAATCTCTCCAGGAAGTTAAAAAATAATGAGTAGCTGCGGGACTACCTGCTTTTCAGTCTTACATGGTAGTTGGGCCAGTGCTGGGTTGTGAACTAAACACACGCGGTGGAAGTAAAGCAGTGGGTGGAGCGTAAAACCTGCCGCGAAGGTGATCTTGTCCGGATGATTGTGTTGCCTAACCCAGAATAACAGTTTTCCTTGATATAAGGCTGTAAATCTACCTAGAAAAATGTTTGTAGCCTTTGTAGAGATGCTGCTTTTTGTTGCATCGTTGCTGACTTTGTAGGGCTCTCCTGCTCGTGTTCAGGTAGTGCTCTTGTCCATACCAACAAGCCAGGCTCTGAACATTGTGAAGACAGACTATCACGTTTTTTAATTTTTTTATTTTTTTTTCTTTTACAATTTCTCCTAGGTCCTGAAGTGGAGGTTTGAGTGACTGGTGACAGATCTGCCCTAAGCTTGGAAGCAAATGCAAACTATTTCAGAGCAAATCTTTTTCACAGAGCAAGCCTTTGCTGGCTGGGGAGGAAGGATCAGATATATTCACCTAGGTTTTCTCAGCTAGCCAGATTCACATTCCTTTCCCCCCTCGTCTCTTGTGCTTCCCTTTCTTTTCTGTTCCTTTTTTTTTCCCCTCAAAGACCTCATGTTCCTGTTCTTTTACAGCGGTTAAGGCACAGCCTGGGTCAGGAAGAGGCAAAGCGTAGTTTTGCTGCAGCGGGTTGATGTGGGCTTCTGTTCTGTGCCCAGTGGCTCACAGCAGCTCCCCCCAGTGCCATCATCCACAGCTGCTTCTGGGTGCCAGTAAGATGTCCCTGTCCACCAAGTCAGATAGTCCAAGCTCCTCTGCTTGTGGTTCACACCCATTTGCCCCCTTCTCCTGCATTGTTAATAGGGAATAACCACATCAGTTCCTAGGGAAGCCTGGCACGTGGGAGAAGGAACAGGAGGAAATAGGTTTCCTCCCGTCTCCCTGGCATGTGATGTCAAACCTGAGATGCTGTGGAGAGGCTTTTGTTCTGTCCGTGCAACAGGAGAGCAGCAATAGCTGGAGAAGGCTCTCTGCAGCTGGCACTAAGCTCAATTTCACCTGCGTGGCCAAAATGGTTGGTGAGGGATTGTCTCTACCTCTGTCTGCCACCTTCTTTCCAGAAAGGCAAAGGCTGCTCTCCTGTGCTTGCCTCTTCAGCTTGAAGGAAGGTGAGTTGTCACAGCTGTCCAAGCGGGACTGCACAGTGGCCTGGAGGCTCTGCCTCTGCCTCTTCTCCAGCTGCTCCTCGGAAAGGAACCGGCACTGTCTTCTGTCCTGCTCCTCAGCCACCTGAGGAAGGCATCTTCTGTGCATGCTTTCTGCAGCTGCCTTCCCTCGAGGGCTTTATGTAAATGCAGGAGGGCTGTTGGCTTGTGAGAAGGAAAGTGATACTCTGGAAATCGCTAGCCTCCAGGATTTAACCCTTTAGCCGCTGGAATGCAAAAGCACTGACTGCTTGAATTAATCCTTCCTTCCCAAGCATCCTGCAGCTGAGCTGTGGGCTTTTGGCCTAGTGCAAGGCAGCCACTTTCCTTCTCTGGATCCTTAGGTCCCAACTGCGCAGGTGAGAAATCGGCATGGAACAACCCAGGAGGAAAATGAGGTGAGAGCAAGTGCCCGAACCCTGAGAAGGGAAACTCTGGGAGTGGCTCACCCTCCTCCCCATCTTCCCTGAAGCTCAGCAGCGCTCATGGAGCTGGAATGGGGGCTGCATTTATCAAATTCCTGTCTGCAACAGCGATGCAGTTGTTTTAGATTAGTGTACAAATAGACATTAGTGTAATACATCTGTTGTTAATCCATGTCTTGGTAGAAAAGAGATGCCAACACATCATTTATTAGCCACATCGATCCTATAATGTCCTTTCTTTTGTCTTTTGAGTATGTAATGGGTTCCAGGATGTCTTTTATTTCATTGTATACCACATTTCCTCTTGTCTAACATAGCACGACATAATATGTTCCAGGATGTAATTTATGCCATTTTGGAACTGGACACCACACAACGTAGCCTCAACTTTTCGGAAAACCTTCAGCACGTTAGTTGTTGTGCTCTCCTCACAGGTTAGTCTTTGCAGAATGGATGGGTAGAAAGAGCAGGAAAATTGGTAGGAAGAAAAGCAATTTGTTCTTAGTCCAAAGGAGGAAATTTATTCTTAGTCCAAGGTTAACTGAAGGATTCTCAGGAGCTCTGGATGCAGATGCTGTAACTCTTACACCCTTGGTTTGTTGAGAAAGTCAGACAAGGAAGTGGAAGCCCACCTTAAGAGCCTATCCTTGAGTGCTTGTATAAGAAGACCCCAATAGTCTCAGAGGTAGATAGTTTTGAAAAGGAACCAGTTAAGGAGTAGCTGTGATGGATATGTATCTATTTTTTTTGTGGAAGTCGAGGGCTGCTGCTAGAGTCTGTTTATTTGATAGTATCAACACCCTGTGCCAACCCCAGGTGAAAGAATGAAACCCCCCTAACTGGCTTTTCCCCTGTTTAGTGATGTTAATGGGCTTTGAGAAGCAGATGACATTCACAGGTGATGAGAGAAGCAGGGACACAAAGGCTGCTGAAAGTCAGGGAGCTTGATGGTAATTTGTGTGAGGAGCTGGCAGTGGCCACTTGCCTGATAGCTTCCACAGGAGTCTATTCCGTTTGCTTTTTTTTGCCTTCGTCATGAATGAAAATCCCACCCAGAATGATGGAAGCCCAGTCCTGCGTATACCCTCACCACTGCGTCGTCTGAGGGTCAGCTCTGGCCTGTGCCAGGTGTTCCCTGCGCGGTGGAGGAGGACACCGGAGCAATGGACTGGTCCAGGGGGACAGCACAGGGCTCCCAGTTCGCTTCTGCAGGGAGGAAGAAACGCCGTGAGCAGGACCTTTGAGTTTTAGGTTAGATCAGCAGTCATTCTAAACCCAGGGAAAGCTTTTGAAAAGACGCTATTTTGGCGAAATGAAATATTTCCCTCCTCTTCTCTTGCTGTTGTTCTTTTCCTTCCCTCATCTCAGGATCTCACAGGAGAGAATTTACCTTGCACTGTCCCAGCTTCCCTGCTTTGCACCCCATTCTGTCTGGCTTCTGATGCGTCAGTCTTGAAGACTGTAGGGGAATGATGACTGTGTTAGCTGCCGCCCTGAGTTCTTGCTTTATCAGAACTTTTTATTTAGTTTGTGCTGGTTTTAAGTGTACGAGTTGTACAGGCAGTTTGGGAATGGATTGCTCGGGGTAACTGAAACGTAAGACCAGAGGGAATAACAGTAATAAAATAAATTGCTGACTTGGAGCGGCCTGATAATTCAGACGGGTGAGTTCTTAGGCTTGACATCATGTTTTTCTCCTTTACTCCCTCTCTGCCCTAAGTCAGCTGCCTCTCAGTCGCAGGCACTCTCATTCACAGGGCCAGAGTTTAGTTAAATCCAATACGGTGTCATGCCATTAGCACACAAGTCTCCTGTGCCAGGATCTTTTGTTTCCTGGTCTCCAGAGAACTGAATGTTAAAGCTTTTTAAAAGGCAAACTGTTGTAGAAATGACAAGCTTTTATCCCTCTCCAAACAGCTCAGCACCCTTCTTCTGTAAGAGCAGATACGGCGAAATATGAAATAGCAAACACCACAGACACCAGTCAAGCAATTAGTTTTCCTGTCAAGGCAGAGGAATACTGGAGGATAGGAAGGAGAGGAGAATGCAGTTATTGGTGCCGTAAACACGGGACAGAGCCCCCAGCCCAAAGATCTTTCTGTCTGCTTTAATGAAAAGATCTCAAAATTAAAGCAGCTGTGAATTGTGTGTTTGTGTATGAACAGTCTTGGGATCCCCATGTCACAGGTCATGAACGCAGCCAAAGCGTCTGTGCGGTATTCACAACTTTTTACCACCCTTGAGACCAGCTCTGGTTGCACCAGAACAGATAAACCTAACAGAGCCCAGTCCAGCAGGTAGGTTGCAGTGCTTGAGAAGAACTTAGATAAGAATAAGTTTAACTGTCAGATGTGCGGAGGTTTTATGCTTTCCTTTTGAAACACCTGATCCCAGCCCTTTTCAAAAACTTGTTCTTCCTGGCACGTCCTGTTGGCAGTTAGCTTGTCGCCTGATACCTGGGGCAGGTAGTGTCTGTTGAGGGCCTAGATGGCCACCCTTTGTCCTTCTACCATAGAATTTAAGAGCTCTTTAGGAGGAATGCTGTGTGCCTGTACGGAGAGGAGGCAGGAAGAGCACGTTTTACGTGCTGAGACACTGAGGGATGCAACGCCTCGAGTGGCTGGCCTGTGCTTAAGAAATTTGCGGTCCGTGGAACATACCGATGCTTTCAACTCTGTGCCTCAATCAAGTTTGTGTTTTCTTTCCCCAGAACAGAAACGGCAAGTATCTGAGTGATGGAAGATGCTTTGTCTGCCAAAAAAATATCCCCCCATCCTTTCTCTCCTAGACCAAGCCAAGTTTGTGCAGTACTGCTGAGAGTGAAGTACACCTGGCCTGGACTTGCGTGCCCCCAGTGCTGCGTGCTGGGGCCAGGGTTTTCCCAGATACTTGGCCTCTGAGGTAATTGGCTTTCCTGGGGTCCAGGTAAAACTGGCTTATTGTTCACATCCACTCCTTGGTCAGCGAGTTGGCTGTTGTGGCTCTAAAATCACCTTTAGAGAAGCACGCTCTGTTTCAGTGGCTTGTAACGGCCAAGTGAGCCACTTCCTAGACCGTGTGTCCTCCTGTCTGTGCCGCACAGCCAGGAGATTGCAATTATTTCCTCGCTCTCTCAGAGAGTTCATTAAGTTGCTCCACATGCCTTCATATAGTAAAGGACGCTGGAGTTCTAACAAGCTTGGCTGGAATAATCGTTCCTTCTTGGCAAATACTTCCCTGACTTGAAGCCGTGCACTGAGACCAAGGGGTCATCGTGGGCTTTTGCTGCTGGGTGGCAGTGCTGGGCGCGGGTCACTCGGCTGTCACTCTGTTATCACTGAAGCAGGTATCCATGCACAAGAGAAGGGCAGAAAATACTTGTATTTTGGCTCTCCCAGCGCTAGGAGTGTGCCATTCTGGGCCAGTCAGTGCCGATGTGGCTTCTGAGATCGCTGTGGGACTGGAGGAATGGGTTAAGAAGAGTGTGAACAATGAGGCACAGCAAGCACCGCTTGGTACCGAGTTTTACAGGCAAATACAAGGTGCAATGAGGAAGCAAGATGTGTCTGTGGGGAAGTGTAAAGACTAGAGACTGTTAAAATACCTTGAAGGCTGATTTTCCTCATGTACTTTCTTTCTCAGGTGAAGCCAGTGCGCTTTCAGTACTGTTTAACTTGCACAGCCCATGGTCCAGCGTATTAAATTTTAGTCCTTCCTAACTCTGGAGCCCCTGGAACTGCTCTGAATTTACACCAGCGGAGCTGAAGTCAGGCTTCAAGGAGATAAGAAACTTGGCGAGCTGTGCAGGCAGGCTTGGCTTTGCAGAGGCCGGTCGCAACGGCCGATCTGTGGGCTTCTGTCATTCTGTGTATCTAGTCAGAGAGGAGGTTTAAAGAGGGGTTAGAAAAAAAGAAGTCGTAGTGTGATGCAGTGTTTTGGCACCGCTGAGTTATTTTGCTTAATAGTTCAGAGATGATTTAATCTCTGAGATAATTAAATTGAAGGTGTCATTTCAAAAGATAACAATGTCTGTATGAGCTCTGTTAGGTTTGGCATAAGCTTCAGCTTGTTTTGTAGGGATTGAGGGATTTTCTTGTGTGGAACATGAGGGAGGAAAGGCAGGGCTAGTTTGATGGTATTTATTTCCACCCTTTCTCACTGTAAAATCAACGGACATAATGCAGAGCCAGAAAGCAGCCCCTGTGACCTCAGGAGGGTGAGAGCAAAATATTCCCCTGGACTTTCATAGCTTCGGACAGTGAAACCTCTTAGATTGAGTCTCATCTTCATGTGTCTGCTCCTGTGACCTGCCCAGGGAGAGAAACGGGTCTGTGAAACAGCCCGGGGGGTCAGGAGGAGGCACGTGGAGTTGCGAGCTCGGCGGGGACTGTTCTCACGGGCGCATGGTCCCAGTGTCCTGCAGGGACTGCTGGGCTCCCGAAGGGGCCTCTCCTCTCCGCTGCCACCCATTCCAGCTGGAAAGGCTTCGTACCTGTAGCTGACGTGGTTTGTGACTTGCTCTGTGCCTTTCCTCCAAGAGGGCAACTGTGTCTGACTGGCACCTCCCTGCTGACCCTAAAGGAGAAAGCTCCTTGCCTGGCGTTGGACAAAACTCAGTTTATCCCCCTGCCAGGACGTGCTAATCCTTCTGCTTTGGGTACGTCTCCTCCAGAGCTACGTGTGATGTGGTGGACTTACCCAGACAAAGTTTTTTTTAACATTTTAGCCTTCTTGGAATGTGACCTGTAGGTGACTGGAACATGCGTTCCAGAAACGAGGTACCAGCCTGCTCCTATAGACCCTCTGGTGTGGTCAGAGGGAGCCGGCCCGCAGTTCTCTTGGCCAAAATCTCTGCGAGTTGGCAGGGAGCCCTCAGTTAAACGCGTCAGTGCTCTCTGCGTTCCCGCTGTGCCCCCAAACCTCCCTGTCCCAGGGTGTGGCTGGGGGGGCCTGATGGCGGCGGGCAGCGCCCCTGCTTAGCCACCGTCTCCCCTGACTGTCCTTACGGACGCTCCCCCAGCCCATGCCCTGCTCAGTGGTGGGCTCACACAGTGACAGCTTGGTAGCAGGTTTCCTTGTCTTTGAACACTGTGGATTTTTAGCAGCGTTTTAACTACTCGCTGGATGCTGCAGGTAGTTCTCTTGGCCTCGATCTCTGCTGCCACCAGTGGAACCCCAGCTGTGTGACCCTCAGAGAAGAAAGGCTCCATGTAATCGGTGAGCGTCTGTATTTTCTTCAGTCCAGCTCTGATGTGAAAAGTCCTGTCTGGGCAGTTGATATACACCTGCTTGTGATATACACCAGTTTATGTAGAAGTTGGCAGGGATTTTCTTTTTCCTTACTAGCAGGAGATGCAGGGACCCCCTTCTGGTGAATTACTTAGAAAAACAGCCAACATTTAAAATTACAGGTTTGGAATTGAACTATAAATTCTAGTGAAGTACAAGATCCATGAATAATGTCTTTAGGCTGAAATATAATTTGTTTGTATGTTTTAAGCAGCAGAAAGGAAACAGGATATACTTTCTATTAGTAACGTATATATTTTCCCCAAGCAAGGAACCGGCTGTCTGATGGAAAGTTTGTGTTTGCTCCATAAATGTTTTTAACTGCTTGGCTGTTTGGAGTTCTTTTTCCAGTGGCACACAGAGCTTCGTTCTCTCTTGGTTCAGCTGATTTGATACGTTGCTTTCAGTCTGGGATTGCACGTCCTCTGCGTCTTCTTAGTGTCATCGCTTGCGACAGGTTTAACACAAGATCTAGAAACCAAGTGCAGATTTGTCCCTTTGCTCTGATTAGTGTCTTGACAATTAGCAAATCAGAGTTTGAAAGAGCTTCTCCTGGTTTTGCTAACTGCTCAAGTCTGACTAGCTGGTCTGTTTTTACCAGGCACTTTTTGTGTTTCTCGTACTGTGTTGGACCGAGTATAATCGTAGAGCAGTTTTGAGTTTTCGGTTGGAGGCCACGTGGTTTTGCTCGTGCCAGTGGAAGTCTGAGTGAACTGGATCAAAGCTGTTGCATTTGTTCCTGTTTGAGACAGAAATTGCCACAGATCCCAGGTTTAAGGGCACTTGTGGTGCCCATCAGTGTTTGCCCTTACAGCCAGCAGAGGCAGACCCAGCTGAAGAATTTGGGGTTTATCTGATTTTTCATTTATCATCGTTTGTCTCCTCACTGAGCTGATGATGACTTTGTGGCTGCACCTGGCGATCACACAACAGGTGAGCAAAGGATTGCAGAAAACCATTTTCTTTAGTTTTTCTCCAGTTTAATGTGTGTGAGATCCCATCTTGTGTTTTTACAGTCACTCTGTGCCTGGTTTGGGAGGCTGAATGTGTGTGACGATTTCAGAGGAGTTACACAGGCTCTGAAGTGATGCATCTCAGGGGTCAACTGGGGCTCGCTTGCAAGAGCTTTTGTGGAAACCCATCCTGAAAGCGCCTGAACTTCCTGCAAACCTTAGTGGCTTTGCTGAGGGATTGGTCGCTTACTCTGAATTCAGCCTTAGATTTGGGGCTTGGCTTAAATGAAAAAGGGACAGACTGTGGTCATGCAGAAAAAAGCACCTTTCCAAGCACTGATTATTTATTTATTTTTATTTTTATTTAGATATGAGTCAAAGTTTGGGAAGAAAACTCATTTCTTTTATTTATAAACTGTTTTCTCCAAAAGTTACCACCTGGTTTAAAATCTCAATGTAGATAGTTTTTAGTTTTAACTCAGATTTTGTGTTTAATCCCTTCATACATACATGACAGTCTTTTCTTTTAGCCTGAAATCTGTGTTAAAGTGGTTTCGCTCCCCAACCTCCAGGACTAAAAATAACAATATTGATGTATTAGAAGTTCTAACTATTGAACATTTTATGAAGCCTTGTCAGATAATCTATGTTAATTAAAGATATTAATTTGCAGAGAATTAATTAAACCGCATTAGATCATCATGTGAACACTCATTCTGATTCAAATCAACTTAACTTGACAGTGTTTGGAAATAACTAAAACTGAGTGATGGCCACTTACAGTGAAGACACTGTCACCTGGTCTGGGGGGAGGTGTCCCTGCCCATGGCGGGGGGCTTGGTCCCTTCCAACCCAAACCACTCCATGACACATAGGGTTCAGCATGGTTTACGTAATTCTGGTTTTAACGCCAGACTTGATAGATAACACTGCTCTTCTGAGCTTCTTTGGGTAGATGAGCCCTTCCCTTTTAATTTTAATTTATTTCTTCTACTCGAGTAGGATGAAGTTGCGCAGACGTGCTCTCTGTTGACACCTGGCCCTGTGTAAAGCGCGCAGGTACAGCACCCGCCCAACAAACAGTACAGATACAGTAAAGGTACAGATGCAACTTAGAGCAACTCAGATGATTAAGATGCAACTAAGATGATTAAGATGCAACTTAGAGCAACTCAGATGATGAAGGGAGTGGAGCATCTCCCTTATGAGGAAAGGCTGAGGGAGCTGGGTCTCTTTAGTTTGGAGGAGACTAAGGGGTGACCTTATTAGTGTTTGTAAATATGCACAGGGGGAGTGTCATGAGGATGGAGCCAGGCTCTTCTCGGTGGCAAACAATGATAGGGCAAGGAGTAATGGAATCAAGCTGGAACACAAGAGGTTCCACTTAAATTTGAGATGAAACTTCTTCTCAGTGAGGGTAACAGAGCCCTGGCCCAGGCTGCCCAGGGAAGTGGTGGAGTCTCCTTCTCTGGAGACATTCAAAACCCGCCTGGATGCCTTCCTGTGTAACATCACCTGGGTGTTCCTGCTCTGGCAGGATTGGACTAGATGATCTTTCGAGGTCCCTTCCAGTCCCCAGCATTCTGTGATACTGTGATGCCCAGGAAAGATCCGTGTGTGAGAGGTCTCAGTGCATCCTCACTGCTCTGAATCAGAAGCAGCTCGGGGTGGGAGAGCATCAGCCTAAAGGGGATGTGAATAGACACGCGGTGGAGACCCGTCACAGCCCTGAGACGGCGAGAGTTCAGGAGCTCCTGTCCAGCGGAGTGAGTGCAGGAGCTGCCGTTTGGTGCTGACAGACAGGGAGTCACTCGCTGCCTGCAGCTTCTATCAGTTTCCACTCTGTTGTCAGCAGGTTGTAAATAAAAGAGCGGCTGCGCTGCTCGTTCCGCTGGCTCCGGCACTGCCGCGGCTGCCTCCGAGCAAGCGTTTGGGCCTGATTGATAACGACGAGAACTGATCACGCCTCCAGCTCTGTCGGGCAGGGGCAGGGGGACGGGCAACTCTCGCCCAGTGTGGCCTGAATGGTTTCGAGAGGCAGGAGGAGAAGGCAGAGGCTGGGAAGAGTTTCAGCCAAGTTGCTGGTTCACCCCAAGAAAATAAAGCGCTGTCTGATGTGAACTGGGTTTGGTTTTTTGGCGACTCTTAGAGGAAGAAATAGGATTAAATATAAATGGAGGAATTAATCTTTTTGAAAAGAAAAATGGAAGAAGGAGGAAAGGGTCCAGCTGGGCATTAAAACTTGAAATGAAGCTTAAAGTTGCTGCCTTTCAGAGTTCCTCAGAAGACATCCAGAGAGCTAGCTTAGATACTTTTGAATATTCTGTGGCCCAGCACTGCTAGCGAGCTATGAAACAGAGCCCCCTAAGTTCTGCTTTGGGGCCCTGCGACCAACTCCTGCCTGCGACGTGGACCAAATTCCTTGGACCAGCTCTTCAAAAGCAGTCAATAAATTTTGGGATGTCTGGTTCAGGAGTTGCCAAATCCAGGCAGCTTCCACTGGCTGATGTTGGTGGCTCTGGGCAGGGAGAGCCTTGAACAAACAAACAGCTACCACCCCCCAGCTGCCACCCCTGCTCAGACGTCCCGGGTGAAGACACCCCAAGCCTGCAGTTCCCAAGGTCATTTTCCATGCTAGAAAATGTTGGCTTTCATCTTTGTCTTGTCTGTCTGTTTCTTCATCTGTAAAACAGCAAAGTTACAACCAATTGCTTATCCTTGCTAGTGACTTAAGGATAAAAACCAGTTAGTTTCCTCAAAGGAAACTTAGTCGTGAAGCAGACTCTGTAGGTGAAGACACCCCAAGCCTGCAGTTCCCAAGGTCATTTTCCATGCTAGAAAATGTTGGCTTTCATCTTTGTCTTGTCTGTCTGTTTCTTCATCTGTAAAACAGCAAAGTTACAACCAATTGCTTATCCTTGCTAGTGACTTAAGGATAAAAACCAGTTAGTTTCCTCAAAGGAAACTTAGTCGTGAAGCAGACTCTGTAAATCTGCTGCCAAGACTTTCATGACGGCCCTTTCTCGATGGGAGACGAAGATGCCGTGTAACTATCTGGTTTGAACTTATTCAGAGCATTTTTTTTTCCCCAAGCTCCTGCGAGTCTTGTCCTCTCTGAACACGGGTGTTCCCATTCTCCAGTTTGTTTTTCACATCCGTGCAGTCATCTGGAACAGCCCCGTTCCCCGGGGGAGGCTGTATAGGGAGTATTGGGTTTGAGCGGTACGGCGTTCGTCCCAAGGAAATTGTGATTTGAGGTTACTCCAAAGCACTCACCCCAGGAGGACGTTGGCAAAGCTGCAGCAGACACTGTGGGTGTCAGTGGCAACCGTGAGCCCCAGGTCTCTGAAACAAAGCAGAAAACTTGTGTCGAGTGGGCATTTTTATTTGTGGTTGGTGCTGTTGCTATAGATGCACGAGCTGTTCTCTTCTCCTGCCTAGAGGATCAAGTATTTGGTTCGGTAACTTTAGCTGCTCAGCGTCTGGTTTGTTACCCTTGTGCTCGAGAAGGGAACCCGGCAGTAAGCTTTCCAGGTCTGTCTGCAGTTGATCTGCTTCAGTCCTACTGGCATTTTTGATGGGAATTTTACGACTTCGTTCTTGTAAGTTTGGTACACATTTTGTTTTCTTTGGAGCCAGTATTGGCTCCTCTTGCCTTTCTCTTGGAGGCTCCAGTGATCAATGCCTTCGGTTGTGGGAACTCTTGCAGAGAGGAGCTCTGTCATCATTTATGGGGGTACAGGAAAAACAGATGAAGCAGTGTAATATATGCCAAATATTATCCTCAGAAATGCTCTTATCTGATATCTACAGCTGTACTTGCTTAATGTTAATATTATTTTTGCTTAGCTTGACCTTTTTTTAGAGAAAATTAAAAAAAAAAGTGGAGTCGTCTAAAATGAAGCATCTTTGCGCAGCAACTCGAATTATCTGTATCGATATGTATATGTGTCTGATTTACTTTTGTTGGGTCTTTGATACTCATTGTCCGTGTTCTCCAAAGTCCATCAGATGGAAAGGAGCTGTTACGGTTTCAGAGGTGGATGATCTCTGCTGGTCAGTTTTGTAAGCTGCACCGCCTTACTTTTAATCTGGCACTGCTCTGCCATCCAGACTGGCAGCTAAGGCAGGCTCTTGAAAAAAGCAGTAACTCCTGGATAGTACGAGCTAGAGGGACAGATTCTCCATGTGTGTAACTGTCACCTCTTGTGACGTTTGTGCCACCTTAGGCTAGGTGACCATCTGCCCCTGAGCCCGTTAAGTCATGGGAGCGATTAGGCTGAGGTTCATTCATCAGTTGTCGAATATTTATGCTTAGTTTTGCATCTCTCTCATGCGTAGTGCCTGGACCTAATGAAGGGAGTGCACTGTAAATGCCAAGGCAGGTAAGCAAAATAGGCAGCAGGAAACATTTTTATATCCCGCCAGTAACTTCTGTAATCAAAGAAGGGTATTTTGGAGACAGCGAATGTGCTCATTGCCTTTGAAGGGAATCTGTTGTTCTGTCTGGTAATGCAGACTAACACTTCATCTTTAATTTCTACTGGAGCACTGTTATGACCCAAGGCAGGACATCCATCCCTCTTGCAAAAGAATTGTAATCCCAGCCCTGACCATTCATGACAGTAATGATAGTACCGGAGCCATTCAAGAGCTTTCTGCATGAAGCCGGTGGTTGCAAAAGTGCTTTTAATAGGTGTAAAAGTGCTCTGCTGTATTACCTACCTGCACAAATAAATTTAAATCAGAGCAAGGAGTAGAGTTGCTTGAACACATCAGCCTAAGATTCAAAAAACTTTTTTTTTTTTTGAATGAAAAGCTTAAATAATTTCCCTAGAAAGCCACTTTGTAACGCAAGCCTTCCCAGGGAATGATCCAACGTGCAGTCTAATCGTTTTAAGTGACTATTTAATCTACCGTTTAACAAACAAAAATACTTGCAGTACCATAGCAACTACTGAGCAGTTTGGTGCCCTTGGGACAGAGATCAGCTTCTTGATCCAAAGCAAACCAGCCTACTCTGTACTTTAAAATATACTTTAAGACAACCTTTTGAAATCATAGGGGAGACTTTCCAAATTCAGGCAAAAACAGACTCCTCTTTTTTCTTTTTCTTTTTTTTTTTTGATGGAGATGTCTCATTCACTGGTCCAGATATGCATAAATACGCTCCTTGTGAAACAGGCATTCATAATTCTGCAAGGCTTCGAGGACTTGAAGGGTTCTAGTCTCTTTCCTGGATGCAGATGTATTACAGATAGAAATCACTTTATTACTGTTCATAAAACCTGTGTGTACTGAGGTTCAGAGTAACGCCCAGCTATGGATTCCATGTTTAAGGTGTTAAAGTGCATTGTCAGCAGAGAAACCTCTAGCAGGCTTCCCTTTCCATGCTATAAAAAGATCTCCTTGTAGAGAATAGTGTCTTTTGGTATTGGAACAGAAAAGAACGTCTCCTGCTTTGATTATAGCTGAAAAGCTTTAAGACATATTCTTTCTGATCAAAGGCTCTGTCCTGGGTCTGAGTATCAATGCTCCTGATTCCCCTCCTGTCTTCTGGATGTCTATCCCACATCTTGACCTCTGCAATGAAGTTTTCTGCCCCAGCCTTTCCCACACTTCGCTGTGACGCTGTGGGATCTGCACCGTGCGGCAGAACCCACGGCACGGCTCAAAAACGCACAATGACTGTGGCCGCGTTTCAGTTGTGTGTGTGCCACCGGACGGACGTGCCCTGGATCTCTGGCTGTCGTGGTGGACAACATCAGGCCTTTTTTATCTGGAGAGCACGGATTTATCCTAAAGCTAGAAACACTGCGCCTTCCCTAATTCATCTTACAGCTAGAGCTGGTCAGGGTTTTCCCCACAGGACTCTTTTCTGTAAGAAAACGCTGACTCTGTCGGATCTCCTTACAGTTGTTGCTGTGGGAGACCCACCAAAACTGTTGACAGGAACCAGGGAGAGCAAGAGGGATGTTGGGGACCGGCCTGCCAGCGGCCTGATCTCGTAGCGGGCTCTGCCTGACTGGTGGGTGCTCCGGGATCGAACCTGGGGCATCCCTCTGTGGGCATCCGTATCTCGGGGAGCTCTACAGTGTCAATTAAACGGTATTTCTTTACCTTAAAGGAAAAGATGAGCCTTGAGGTCCCTTCCAACCTGGTACTCTACAATTCCATGATTCGGCGTCGGTGTTTTTGTTTCTGCTGCAGAGCAACCACTCAAGGAGTGGTAATTGTCTTTGAAACCCAAATCCTGCTCTGGCCTGGCTGGCAAGGGGTGTCTGAGAGAGACAGTTACTGCCGCTTCTTGCCGTTGACTGCGTGGGGCTGGTCTCGTGAGGTGCTTCTCGATCTCGGGTTGGGTGTCCAGATCCTTTCCTGGCATTACCGCGTGGTTCCCAGGCAGAGGAGAAGGGAGGCGTTTGGGCGTTTGTTTCATTACCTGTGTCCTGACGCCTCGATCTTCTGTATGGTAAATATGTTTTCTTTATTCTCCCCTCTTCTCTGCTTTCTTTTCTCCTCCTGTTTATGAACCTCTGTCTCATCTCCCAGCACCAAGGAAAGCTGCTAAGAGAAGGGCATTTCTCAGATATGTGTGTGTAGAGGTTGAGATCCTTCCCGGTTCAAAAACATAAGTAAAATGTTAAGTTACCCAAATCTTAAAACAATATCCTGTACTTCATCTAAAAAGAATCTGTTCCACATTGCAGGATCTTCTGGGCACTCTATGTAAAACGATACCCTGCTAAGCAATAGAACTTATTAATGAAAGTTTTGACAGGGAAGATTTCATTTTGAAAATAATGTTCCCCAAGGCTTTTATAATAATTAAGTTTGAAATAAGGCTGTGCAGACACAATAATTTCCGGGCCGGGTGATCAGATATAACTCTCTTCTATGTATCTTTTTTATTATTATTGTTGTTTTTCTCCCCCCTAAAAGCCCCTTCGAAATTGGACCTGCCATAGATTTTATACTGGAAAGTCCTAGTATGATATAACTAAGGCAAAAAAAAAGGAGGAAAAAGCATGGGGAAGCTTCCTCCAAGCTTTCTTTGACTTCTCCTCAGATTATCCATATACATAAAAATTTAAAATCAAAATGATCCTCTCCTTTGCAGCCCCAATAAACTGAGATTGAGACCTCTCTCTGTGCAGCTCTTACCCTTCTGCCTAATCTGAGTTTTATACCTTGGTAATACCTGAATTATGTCAGTGCTCTGCCTTGCCATTTTAATTGCCATAATTTTTTTTAAAAAATAAAAATCTCTGATTGCATACTTTTGGACTCCGTTTGCATAGAATTTTCTTGCTGTTAATGCCACTTACGGAGTTTCTGTAGGAAATACCCTTAGAAATCTAATAATTGGTACGGGTAACTTTGCCACTTTTGGTGCCTGAGCGGATGAGTTTATCATGATTAAAAGCATCGTTTTAGCAGGGAAAAGGAGCTGCGTGTGCCCTCCCAGATTTAGATATTGTCCACATGCAGATATTTAACTTGAAACAGCTTTGATAGTCTCTTTATTTAAGTAGTCTAAGTCCCAGGTAGACATGGTTATTTTGGATTACGTTAAGAGTATGGGTGGATATCTCTTATTCTCACTGCAGCTTAATGAGTTACAGGTCATCCATTTTAGCAGGATAATTGGCATTTTCATAGAAGCACAGAATGGGTTGGATTGGAAGGGACGCTAAAGCTTATCTCGTTCCAACCCCCCCACCATGGGCAGGGACATCTCCCACCAGACCAGGTTGTGTTTTGGAGCCTCTCTGCTTGTTGCAAACTACAACCTGTTGGATAAAATGAACAAGCAGTTAGCTTAACTTCAGGGGCTAAGTAAGCAATTTATAAAATTGTAGTAAATTAATTTTTTCCCATTTCCCACCCAGTCCATTACTCGCCTCAGTTGCAACAGGGGCATCCACGCAGTCTGTGGACCTGCTTTAAATTCTATTGAGCGCTTTTGCTTTTTTTTTTTCCAGTTGTCCTGCTGGAAAGGTGGATTTGTGCCTATGGGATTTGACGTTAACATCTTGAAAAAAAAATTAGTGTTGTGCCGCTATGGTACCGTGAAGGGAGAGCTCTGCGCAGTTATGTTATATATATGTTGTGTTATAGATTTAGTTTTTATATCTCTATATATAGTTAGTTACTTTCCAGATGAGTTAGCTGTAGATATGCTGAAGGCCACCTTATGTTTAAATTGGTGTGCTGGCGTAGCGCTTTCTCTTTAGGCCCTTGACATTAGGATATATCCTCTACCTTGATATGGAGTAGTGTTATCTTAACTGTTCTTGGCACAGTCTAGGATAGATGCAGCATTTCAGGCTTTGGGCGGGAGGAGCAAGAGCCCCGGGGGAGAACTGGGGTGTTTTGCTGTTGTCTGCTTAGTTGATTTAATTGCCTGGAGTTCAACTGCCTGAGCAGCTGAGTTTTATTGCATGATTTGTGTTTTGAGGTTAGTCGAGAGGCCTAGATCCTTGAATCAGTGTGCTTTCTTTTCTTCTTCTTTCTTTTTAATTTGGAATAAATCAAACTAAATTATATTGAAAATTTCTGGTGTTTTATCGCTCTCAGAGCATCTAAGCCTGCTAACATCCCAGCCAGCCAGGTGAAGAACATGAGTTTCAATCAGTTTATCTTTTCAATGAGTAAGGCAGATAAATTAAGAGACTTTTTTTATGCTCTGCCAAAGATACTGGTCGCAGAGTTGGGAAATGAAACTGAGACCTTTGCTGTAGTCATCAGACCACCCTTCCAACCATATGCTTGTGTTTCAGTGCTCAGCCTCTTTTTGCAAACACGTGCAATTAGTGATCTGGGCTGTGCTGTTCCTGCTATCAGGCGTATCTCCATTAAATTTATTATCCTGCAAAAGATCTAAGCTTTTACATAGTTATACCCTGGCTGTGTTCCTTTGTGGATTATTTACGGTAGTATTTTTGGTCTTCAGTCATCCAGTTCTGGCTAAAACTATTCTTCCTCCAGTTTCCTGCCATTTATCCTTCATGTACGAAGCCAAATTTTTAGATTGTCTGATTACCACATCTCAGACGTTGTCGTTAACCTCTACCTTGGAAGGAGCAGCTTCATCAAGCGCATATTACTGAAACTGTAGGTTTGCATATAGGTAAGAGACGAGATTTTTTTTTTTTGCCTTTTTAGAAGGAATAGTGTCAGAGGCTATGTATTTTAAAAAAATAAAAAAAGAAATCCCTGCTTTTAATAATCCAAGGATATTTTGTAACATAGGGAGGAGACTTGTTTTTAAGCAATTGTGTTTTGCTCTTGATTTTGTTTGCTGCCACTTGAGTTTCTCAGCTGGACAATGAAAAATATTGCTGGTTTAGCCAGATCTTGCAGTAAGCACTGCTCTTTGCTTCCACCGAGAAAAGTTATGTGTGGGAAGGCTGCAAAGGATCAGATATTTTCTTTATTTATGTTGTTTCTTTTTCAGTTCTCGTGCTTCAGGACAGTCCTGTGATCTTTGCGTTGGCGAGGAAATATTGCTGATTTTGTAAAAACCCAGCAGAACGTTTCACCAGGAGTTACAGCTCTGACGTTCAGAGCAACAGTAAAAACTTACCTGTGGAAAACTTATGTTTGAAGACAAACTGCACTATCTTCCCTTTAATTAGAACGGAGACTGAAGAGCTGCTGCAGACATAAAAGACTCAGGCATTGCTTGTAGTTGCTTTATAACCAGTGCAGCTGCAGAAAATAACCTGGTCATGCAGAGGGAGAGAATTAACTCTTCTGATACCTGAGAGGTGCTTCGTGAGTGCCAGAGGTAGGATCCTTGCTACTAGGGATTTTCTGAGTATTTTTGATGCTAAATGCAGATATGATAAAGGAGGCAGGGTATGAGTAAGTGAGTGATAAGACTTCAGTAACAAAAAAAGGATTTGACCTGAAGGGTCTGCTTTATGGCAGAAGGGCACCAGAGGGGGAGAGTAAGAAGAGATCTGTGTATTCGTCTGTGCCCGTGTCTTCCTTCACTTTTGCCTGATACCATACCAATTAAACCTATTTAATCTTCCTTGCACCACTTTACAAGTTGTGTGTGGGCTCATTTATTAACCTCTAGTTTGTTTTTGGCATAGTAGCGGTACAGATGATGGAGCGTCATGCGTGTCTTCATTCGTTTTAATAGAGAATGGGAACCTTCTTCCTGCAAATCAGTTCTCATTTCTCTTTCTGCTTTCTCCATCGCTACGGAGGAGGCTGGCTGTTCGACAAGATCTGTCTTCCGTGGGAGTTTATCTGCTCCTATTGTTCGTCCTGCACCTGCAGTCAAGAGATGGGATTTGTGGTGTCGTGTAATCCCAATCACAGCAGCCCACGGGGACAGCTTGAACACTGTGGTGGGAAGGACACAGAGTAGGGAGGGTCTTCAAAAACTGGAGAATTGCCTCCTACAAATACTCTGGAAAACAGAGAAATGTGAGGGTGGCCCCGTGGCATCAGCCTCTGAAGATTTGCTTCAGTGTTGCCTGTAGCGCTGGTGAAGGATGTGTTTTGAGAAAGCATTTGACGAACTTTAAATGCCCAGTGTTCTCTAGAGTTTCTCTTTATAGCATGGCTTTACCTTGAACTATCCTTTCAGGAATAGTTCTTTTCCCCCTCCCCTTAGCTCCTTGTCTCTTCCATGAAAAACTGTCAGACTTGCTTATGTTTAAATAATAGTGGAGATGATGAAGGGGATCTCTTCAGTGAAGTGGCTGTGGCTCCCTGATTACTTCCATTCTATTTTGTCTTAGGCTGTTTATTTTTGCTTTCTTGGGTTAGATGTTTTATGGATATTAGCATCAATTTTCATCTTAGAGACTTGAATCTTCTTGTACCAACCAGTGCTAAGCTCCATTCACATCAAAAGAAATTTTGCTCGGCTAATGACCAAGGAAATCTGGCTCGGTTGCCTTTTGTAACATCTGCAGGTTACTTTGCAGTTTGCTTCGTCTTTCTCAGTTTTTATTGCCCTAGGTGTCATCTGCAAACTGGTTCATGGTTGAGTTTATACCAGTGATACACCCAAAAAAGGAAGAGGCTTTTTGAAACTTGACGTGCAATAATCCGAGTAACCAGATGTGTGGAGAGAAGTTCAGCCCTTAAAATGAGACACTCGAAACTTTCAAGGTCAGAGGAATAAAAACTATTGTTTAAACTGTGCATTCTTTGCTGCTTTAGCAGAAACAGCTCTGTGGACCTCTAGTGGTCTAAGGCTTAGATTTTAACTAGTGCTTTTGTGTAAGATACAGCCTTAACAGATTTCAGAAGCTGTTGTAAATCCATAGACCCTGGTCGCTTTGGCATTTAAATGTCAGAAGCTGAGCAACGTTTGAAAAGCCAACTAAAAACGTGCTGCCCGCTAACGTGATAAGAACAGTTCACCGGGCCAAAATAAAATGCAGACATGAAGGATCAAGGTCTGATTTCACCCCTAACTCAGGGCTTGTGTTCTCAATAAAATGCAACATTTCTCTAAGTTGGGTTTTATAGAACTTCTTTTTTTCTGTGAAAAATATTCTACCAAGAGAAATGTTTTTCCTCAGTCAAGACGTGTGTGTGTGCAATAGAAAAGGTGGTTCCCCCATGGCCCAAGCGCTCCCGCGTTTTGCTGGTTCGTTAAGAACCAGGTCAGTGGAACAGGCTGGGAGCTCTCTGCTGGAACAAGCCACCTTTTCGAGGGAAGCAAAATTGGAAGGAGGAATGCTTTCTCAAATTCTCCATTTTCGTAACGTGGGTGGACCTAAATTATTACTCGAAATGTTAATTTTCCCTGACAAAATGATGTTATCTCCTGTTAGGAGCCAGGTTGCGAGTCCAGCGGGTTGAGCAGGGCCTGTGAGCCGGGCTCCCCGCACGCCCACAATGCTGCGAACACCCCGGGGAGCGAGGAAACCGGTCCTTGTTTATGGTATGCTGTCCCCAGCAGTTCATAAAGCAGCATTACTTGTTTGTTTGTTTTCTTTTTAAATTGCAAGTTAGCGCTTTGTGTTAGTCCTGTGTATTCTTTCATGCGTTTGGTTGTCTGCCTTTTCTAAAACCGAATTTTATTGCAGCGCACCAGAGAAATTAGATCCCTGAAAGGATGATGAGTTAGTTAGTTAGTTAGTTAGATATGTGATGAGACTGTGAGGACCTCCACAAGAAACTAGAAGGGGGAAAATTTGGGTCATCCTGTGCTTATCCAGCTGCAGCAGATAGAGAAAATGAAGCAGAAACACCCACTGGCCGCACCATTCCTAGCGTGCGGTCATGGCAAAGGAGAGGGCTGTGAAATTGGCCCGAGACCATCCTTTCATTTTGGCAACGTGTTCATAGTAGTTACTGTAATTTTTCATAGACCTGATCGTGGATTTTCCAGCAGATCTTTTTTAAAATGAAGCTGCTGTTGGAAATAAAGGTGCGAGTTGGTCAACGTCAAATCATGCTCCAGAGGATTTGGAGCTCGTATTCAGGTTGCCAGCGTTATTTTGTACAGGTACCGGTTGCTCCACAGAAAATCTTACACAAATGTTAAATAAATCTTAAACGCTACATGAATCTTAGATAAATGTTTGAAACAAAGATGAGGGACCAGCCTCCCTGATGTCCGTGGGCATGGCTGTGTTTGCAGTTCTTACCTTTCAGTGGTTTTTAGGCTCAGCTGTCTGCACGAGGGGAACCATCACAGAGTCGTAGAATGGCCTCAGTTGGAAGGGACCTTAGAGACCACAGAATGTTGGGGTTGGAAGGGACCTCTAGAGATCACTGAGTCCAACCCCCTGCCAGAGCAGGATCACCCGGAGTAGGTCACACAGGAACACGTCCAGGCGGGCTGGAAAGTCTCCAGAGCAGGAGACTCCACACCCTCTCTGGGCAGCCTGGGCCAGGGCTCCGGCACCCTCACAGGGAAGAAGTTTTTTCTAATATTTTTGTGGAACCATCTAACCCAACCTCCCTGCCATGGGCAGGGACACCTATCAGCTAGCTCCGGTCATTCAGGGACACCTCTCAGCTAGATCAGGCTACTCAAGACTCCATCCAACCTGGCCTTGGACACCTCCAGGGAGGAGGCAGTTACAGCTTCTCAGGACAATTTATTCCAAAGTCTTGCCACCCTCAGACTGAAGAATTTCTTCCCAAAATCCAGTCTAAACCTATTCTCCTTCAATTTAAACCCATTTCCCCTTGTCCTATCGCTGGACGCTCTTGTACAAAGTCCCTCCCCAGCGTCCCTGTAGGTTCCTTCAGGCACTGCAGGCAGGGATAAGGTCTCTCTGGAGTCTTCTCTTCTCCAGCTGAACAATCCCAGCTCCCGCAGCCTGTCCTTGCAGCAGAAGTGCTCCAGACCCTGGATCATCTCTGTGGCCTCCTCTGAACACGCAAAGCACGGCTGCCTGAGAATTGCTTTGGTCTTTTGCTCACACAAAGATCCCCAGACTCCAGGTTCCTCCGGCGTTCATACCTTGTTCTGGCTTGCGCTGCTGCTGGCTTTCGCAGAGCCCGCTGTGATGGTTGTCTCGCTCTTCAATTTTGCCTTGTGGTCGTAAGAGCTCGCCCTCACCTTTAGAGGCAGCGACTTTATTCTTTTCATCCTGAAGTGCCCGAGTTTCCTGTGTAGCCATGACCACTACTTTTGGATATGGTGTTTGGATCTCAGCCCGTTCCTAGCTCACTAATTCAGCGTGTGTGACCTGAGAAGGCCACAATTAGCAGGCGAGAGATCGACGTTGGCATGAGGGTGGCGAGAGAGAAGGCAGCTGAGTGACAGGATGGATGTCGCTCTGTGGCCTCTGCAATGGAAGGGAGAGGTTCGCTGTGCGAGCTGCGGTATTTTCCAGCAGGAAAGTGGGCCTTTGTCCTGTGGGACAAAGTTACAGCATGAAGCCATCCTCTACACGCTGTGAGTGGGGAGCTGACCGAATGAGCTCATTCCTACTGAAACCCTAGCACTCTGAGCGTATTACTACTATGGATTAATGTAATTTGGTTTTGTCACTGACTGATTCATAGGGTGTTCTCTTGCAATTTGCGAAAGCACCTCGTGAATCATTCAAGCAGGAATTATAAAATTAGATGCTTCTTTTCTCTTCTGACATGAGCCCTCGGAGCCAGGCTATCGAGGGGAGGTGTGAAGGAAGGGCGTGTGACTGTGCACAAAACGTCATGTCAGCAGTTTCTCCTCTGTCTGCTTATTTCAGATCGAAACTTGCCGTGAGGGTGTCAAGGTACCCATTTGCTCTGCTTAGTGCACTCCTGTTGCAGAGAGGGTTGACTCTTGCCTCGTGGCTTTGCCTGGGTTGTGGCGGATCGAGTGCTACATCCGTGTTTTGTGGCCGTCTCTGTTTTGTGTTTACGATCCGTTGCTGCTCGCTGGGTTACGGTGCTCTCTTGTCAAACCGAAGACAGCTCGTAGCCAAATTTCCCAAAGGGCCACCAGCTCTGTGGTGTCCGGTTCAGGTGTGAGGCTTTAGCAGATATCTCTGAGCACAGCCGCCTCCTGCCACGGGCAGTGGGTACCTTGGCCCACCCAAACCACTGAGCCCGCGGAGGGGCGAGTGTTCCCTGCTCCTCATGTGTGTCTGTCTTCAGAACTCCTGCTGATCAGGTACCTTCTCCTCCACAGAATCACAGAATAGTTTCAGCTGGAAGAGACCTAAAAGATCATCGAGTCCAGCCTTTGTCTCAGCCCCATCAACCCACTAAACTATGTCCCCCAACACAACATCCACCCGTCTCTTAAACCCCTCTAGGGACGGTGACTGAACCCCCTCCCTGGGCAGCCTGTTCAATGGCTGACAACCCTTTCAGTGTAGAAATTCTTCCTAATATCCAACCTGAACCTCCCCTGGTGCAATTTAAATCCATTTCCCCTCGTCCTGTCACTCTCCACTGGGGAGAACAGACCAACCCCGCCTCGCTGCACCCTCCCTTCAGGCAGTTGCAGAGAGCGATGAGGTCTCCCCTCAGTCTCCTCTTCTCCAGGCTAAACAGCCCCAGATCCCTCAGCCGCTCCTCATCAGACATACAATAATCAGACTTATGTTCTAAGCCCTTTACCATGAGCTGTTCTCCTTCTTTCCCAGCATTGCCAGTGTTGTTGGCTCTCACTGTTCCTCTCCATCCTGCCTCTTCTCGTGGTTCCGTGGCTGATTCCGGCTGGGCCCCGAAGCGCTTTGATCAGTTGATATTTTTTCCTTTGTTGTCACCCTAGCGTTTTGGTATGGTGATGTGCTGAGTATGCCCAACCAGGACAAACGCGCGGGAGCATCTCAACCCTAAAGAGTGCTTCTACTGTCCTGGTTTTGAAAGAGCTGATGAGTTGGATATTTGATCGAATGAACTGAGTTCCTGGGAGGATGGGTGCAGGTACAGCACGGGGACCAGCGAACACTGCTAACTTGTGAGAGAGCATAATACTTCTACAGTATCCTGCCACAAATAATGTCTGAGAAAATGATTTACCAGCCAGAAGCAGTGAATCTGTTTTACCTTTAATGTGCCTTTAAAAGGGACAGTGGAGGGGAAAAAAAATCAGCTGTTGTTTAATTAGAGTATTCCTCAATCTTCATGGTTTTTTTCTCTTTTTTCTTTTTTTCCCCCCCTTGAATGACCATACTGTAGCTTTAAAACCTTGGAATATTATAAACATATTGCAAGCATATGCTCTCCATGCAGAAAACCACAAAACAATAAACCTAATGTTGAAAACCACATTAAAACAAGGAAAAATCACTTCGCTAATGTTTTGTTTCATACAATTTTTTAAGACTTGGAATGGAGCTGAGTCCGTTTTCTTGGCCGCTAATCAAAGAGCTGGCATGCTTCGCGTAGGAAAAATGTAAACTTTGGAGGGCCAAGGTTTTTACTTTCAATGCCCCTTTCAGACAGTGGGGTTTATGGGTTAACAAATGTTGGCCAGTGCTTCTCTGACGGGGCCAGTCAGTATGTGGGTATCTGAGAGTAGCTGCCTTCCCGTCGGGGGACCTGGAATCACTTAGATCTTGTTAGCCCAGTGATTAGGGTTGTTGAGTTTTCAGTGTGTCACCATTTTTGTAACCTGTTAAGGAAATAAACAATATTTACAAAGGGAAATAAATGAATGTGGATTCCTCAGTTAATTGCACTCATGTCCTCCTAAATCAAGATGCTTTATTTGGATTTGCTGGAGGGCTGCAATTCTTGTGAAAGGCTGATTGATTTGGACTTTTCTGTGCCTTCATCTGGATCTGATTCCCTCTTGGAAAGTCGACTAACAACAGAAACATCTGATAAAAGGGCTTTTCACTTGGAGCCCTTAACAACTGTAATTGCAAATTATCAGCCTGAATTAAGATAGAGGAAAATTATTAGTAAAAAGGTACTTGGCTCAGTAAGCTCCATACATCAGAATTTTATCTACGAATCTTCTGACTGCTTTCACATTACATCCTCTGATTATTCAGAAGCGTGCCTGTTGGTCTGGAGCTCAACCGTATGATCTCCTTTGTCCACGTGATCACCTCTGGGCTTAGCGTTTATGAAAACCTGTTGAAGGTTTATAATATTCCGAGAGGCCAGGGTGCGGCGCGATCCCACGTGCCGTGCGCTGGTCTCTCTTCTCTGACGGCGTTATCAGAACCCACCTGAGCTCACGAGAGACTTTAGGAAAGGCTGCAGGCGAGGTGGCCACAAGTGAGTGTGAGACAAGAGTATCACAAATGCGTGTTCATTGATAAAACTGATGGTCCCTTTGGCATTTCTCAGCACCTAATGGAGTATTGCCTGAGGGATGTGAGAATATGAAGAGAGGACTCGGTGCCGTACCCGAATGGCTTCCTGCCTGGGAATAGAGTAAGAAAACAAAGGCGAGCCAGAAAGACTCGCGCTGCTGAAGGTGCTCTGATGCCACGGAACGTGTGTGCGGTGTGGGAGTAGAGGCTGGTTTAGATCTTCAATTTCTCGTGTTAAGAGTTTTCGCAGGGGCCAGGCACCTGATTCTGGCCAGACTGCTGGATTTCTGTGTAACGGATCCTTCCCTCACAGTATCTGCTTCGTGTGGGCTGTGACCCAGAGAGCGCGAGAACCTTGAGCTGAGCAGTCAGTAGATGTCAGCAGAAACTGAACCATTTCTCACCCGGGGGGACTGGGCTCTTCTGGGGAATTCTCCAGAGCTGGCAGCGTATTCACCAGCACTGCCTGTGTTTCATGTATTTTCTGAACTACTTGGCGATTCTCCGCCTGGTCAATATTCTTTCTTGTGTGTGCACATAAGCACAGATTCTTCCCTTTCCTTGGCTTTGTTTCCTGGACACCAAACTTCAGTCCAGCTCTGGGCCCGTTGTCGAGTTGCTTTCCCCTGCTGCAGCAGCACCTGCGGTTCGGGCTGTTCGGTGTTCAGGGTTACAGCTTTTGTTCTCGCCCTGCTTCTCTCAGAACTCCCATTTGGTCCTGTGAGGAGCCCGAATGCAGATACCTTCAGTAAGGTGAATATGTGTAATCTTTACAAACACACACTATTCTTCTGCAGCCACATGGGTCTGGTGGAGTTCTGACTGCCAGTTTTGACTCCTCATCCTAAATAAGTTTCAGTTTTAGTCATTCTAGCTGTTCCTTAAGTATTTCTCACTTTTTTCTGTGTCCAATTTCCAAGACATGCTACGGAGTCCTCGTTGATATTCTCCAGGGCGCTAGCAGCTCTAAAGGGAAAAGCTGTGTACGCTCATTTTTCAAGTGCATACTGTCTCCTCGAGAGCTCCTCAGATCTGCCGATAAGATCAGAATGTTTCCGAGCAGCTGATGTATGTAATTACGCCTAGCATGATTCTGAAGATTAGGAATGCCACAGCGTTTGCTCATGTTGGCTGCTCAGCAAGTCACACTGGGGAGTTCCTCTTCTCCTGACACATGTTCACCCCTGCCTTGCTGTGCCATTAGTGTCATCTCACCCAGTGTCTGGTTGAGTCACTGGAATTTTGGAACAGTCAGACTCCGGGCATCCACCTATGTCTTTATTTATTTATTTATTTTTTAAAAAGACGTACAGCAGCATCCCTGATCCGTAGCTCAAATTTAGCATCCTGAATCTCTGCCTGAAAAATTGTCAGATGAAAAGTCTGTAAACCATTTGCTTTCCTCTCTGGGTTCTGTTCTCCCACTTATCTCTTCAGCAATAGCCCTTCCCTCTCCCTCCTCCTTCAAGGAGTCTCTGCAGCGGTAAGGTGGTACTGAGAGGGGGATGGCACGGAGTTGTCACCTTTTCAGAGGGTGGAGCCAGGTGCCTGGCACACAGGTGCTTCTAATCTTCTATCTCACATTGCAAATAATTTTTTCAGTTAAAAATTCTGGAAGATGTTTGGTTGCTTTGATTGAAAACCCCATCAAACAGCGAGTGAAGTGTAACCAATGCAGAAGGATCTACTTGCTTCTTCAGGGGACTGTGAGCAGGTGCTTGGGCGGGAGGACAGGCTGAACTGTGTCGCTGGGCACAGGCCAGGGAAGTTGCTGAATCACAAACCACTGGAGACTGGGAGGGTTTCCAGGGCAAGTATTGCTCTGTGCTGGTGTGGACACTTCCACAGACAGCACCTGTTGGCTGCCGTTGAAATTGGGATCCTAGGTGAGCTGCGACGTGGGTCTGACCATATCCCTACAGTGGTATTTTCTCCGTTCCATGTGTGGAGGAGAGAGGCGATCCTGTTATTTACTGTGACTTGCTTAGCAGGTGGCAATCTGAGCTGTTGCTTATTCCCTCCGATCCACTCACGGTCAATCTAAGCAGCCTTAGCACAAGACCTGGGGTTTCTTTCTTCATGACCTAACCCAAACCAAACTAAGGGGTTGCTGGCGCTCAGCTGTCCCTTCCTGAATACACTATTTTAACAATTTTTCAGGCAGGACTGCAGGACTTTGTGCGTGATACTTTGAGAATGATTGCCTTTCCTGCGTTTCAGCTTCTCTTCACTATGAGCTGGTTTCTTAACCCGTTATAACAAGGTTGTTAGATTCTTATGCAGAAGGACAAGTTGTGTAACCTTAGATAATCCAAAATCCTAAATTCTGGGGCTTGCCTGTGTGGCTTATATACTTTTGTTCAAAATAGTGCTGGCCTAGTTGTTATGCGATGAAAGATGGGCATAATTTCTCGGAGGAGCCATTGAGTGGCAGCTGATGAAAATGTCATGATTCCAGAGCGTCCTGGTTGTGAGTTGAGGTGGACACACACCAGATTTACCAAGACAGCTCAAGTACCTTGAATTATGAAGATATTGAAAGCTTAATCCAGAAGATGTAGTTCAGGTCTGTCTCAAAGTCTTCTGCACCAGGTAGAGCGTGGTGGATTTTTAACATGCAGTGAATTTTCCCTGCTGTTGCAGTTTTGGATTGGTTTGTTTTGGAGCACTTCTCTTTCCAAACCGTCCTCGACCTGTGTCCAGATGTACAACCCACAGTCCAGATGTCTGAAACAAATGGAGCCTGTGTGCAAATTGGGCAGGAGGACTCTGTCCTGCCAGCTCCCCTTTCTCCTTGCCACAGGACAAGGAGATCCCTTGTGCGTGCCGGGACCGTACATCACTCCTTTTTCTGATTCCGCATTGACTCAGCAGGTTTCAGAGGAAGCCTAGATTTTCATCTGGCGTGGAGGGAAAAACAGTTACCTTCCCATCGCAGTTCTTTGTCGAAACGCTCTAAATGACCATCGCAGCTGTGCAAGATGTTCAAGGGAGAACAGGATACATCCCGCCGCCGTGCCAGCTCCCCTGCCGGCCGCCCTCAGTTCCTGCGCAGATGAATAGGAAGCGAGTAAGTAAGTGACAGCCCGTTGCGTGCCGTCCCAGATGCTGGAAGCAGCTGGAAGTGCAATATCCCGTGTAACTGCGCGGCGCGGAAGAACAGCCATCGCTTATTCCCTTTTGTATAGTCTGCTTCGGTCCCTGTTTGATGTGCAGTACCTCTTTCATCTGAGACTTGGCAGCCTGTGGTTTCCTGGTTCATTTAGCTCTTTTTGAGAGATAGAGACAAAGATTTTTTTTTTTTTCTTTAAGGAGGTGGGGAGGAGAAGTCATTTGCAATCCATAATTTGGGTCTCAATTGAGAACAGCAAAACTTTCCAGGAAAGGATGAGTCCCCCTTTGGCATGGAAATCGGTGGATTTTGTTGTTTCTGGTTTATTGCCTGACTTTTCAGAGCTTGCTAGGCATATGCAGCTCTTACTAAATTCACTGGGATACAGAGAGAGAGGGCTCCTGAAAATCACACCTCCCAGTCTATCTTAAGCTCATCTTACTGGGTCACTGGAGGAGCTAAACTTTGATAAATGCCGGATCTGGGTCGTCCTTAAAGTGACTTGCACCTCACACTGCATTTCCTTTTGATTAATATCAGATAATGATTTAATTAACTTTTTTAGTAATGAGCACATTTCATCACAAATCTGTACAAAAGGAGGTAAATAGAAACCTGCGGAGTTAATTTGTCAGCCAAGAGGTTGTAGTTTGTCACAACTGTTACTCTTACCATGAGAATGTGTTTTTACAATTAGACAGAATGCTTATTCCAAATGGTGTATTATGTTAAACAGAAAAAATACGCTGTCACATTTTAACTCAACCTGGGTTATGGTGGAAGTAACTAAATAAACCAACAAAGGAGAAACTAGAAATGGATTTTTCTGTGTAACTCAATTCAATGAAAGAGTTACCCACAATATACTGCATGTGTAAGGGAATATAAAACAAATATACAGTAACCCAAACAAAAGTGAAACAAAACTGCAATCAAGGTGGTAAGGAATAATATTAAGGTAAATTGCCAAATATACTGAAAATTTGGAATAAAACACACCACACAAAGAGCTGATTGAAAGCACTTTCTAAGAGGCGCTTACAACTTCAGACATAAGGAGTCTGCAGAGTATCCTATAATTTCATTTTTTTATGTTGGTTTTAATCATGTGCTCTTTGCGTTTTGACCAAATACTCAGGTGCGTGAAACAAAGAAAATTACAAGCTTGAAAGGAAATCGGTTAATTAGAGTTTGACGGAAGGAAAGAGTTTGAGTTAGAAACAGTAGCTATCAAGTGATTTGGAGGAAAATGGCCAAACCCAGAGCCTAGTATAACCCTCTTTGTAAAAAAGCGAGAGCTTATAGCAGCTCAGACTTGGGGTGGAAGGGCTCAGAGCCCGGAGGAGCCTGCCCGGGGCTCGCTGGAGCGATGCAGCTGCACCCCTGGTGCTGGGCCAGCCGGCATGAGGAGGTGCTGAGCTGCCACGACTGAACCGAGGTGATCGAAAAGAACCATGAGAAGCGAAGGAAGTCCTTGCCTTGCCAGTGACCTGCTTCCTTAAGTCCTTGGTAACTGGAAATAGTGGAAAAGTAACTGGTTAAACCTGCACATCTTTAAGGAACTGGTTAGAGATGTAGGACTCGCGGTGTAAAGCAAGAGGATGAAATCTTTGCAAGATCCCAGCTCAAACTGTGGGGTGTAATTTATGTTCCCAGTGTGGTAAAAGCATGAGCGTTTATGTGGAGTGAGCTAAAACCTTGGGGAAAAGTTGGGATCCCCCCAAAGCCTTGTGGTGCACGGAGCAGTGGGCTCCTCAGCTGCGGGGAAGTTGCCATAAAATTGTAGCTTTGAGAGATTAAACCTCTTGAATGGTTTGTAATCATCTACCGAAACGCGCTTTCAGTAAATCTGTGTATCTGCCTGGTCTGCAAAAAATTCAGGGTCCTCTGGCTCGGTTCGTTGGTGAGCAGCAGCGGGTGAGTCCCTGGGCTGCGCTGAGAACCGGAGCGGAGGCAGCGGGCGCTTAGGTACACGTGCTCTCCAATCTTTCCGCGTTAGCACGCATGTTTTAAACATTTTTGTTGGCCGTAAGTGAGCGAAATTAAATGTAGCATTCAATTTGAGATGAGCCGCTGATTTATATAAAACACACACAGATTGCCTGAAGTGATTGCCGAGCCTCCAGTGTTGGAAATCTTTAAGAACCACTTAGGCGAACATGTCAGGAATGATAAGGGCAGAGCTGATCCTGTTTTGGGATGAGAGGCTGGGCAGATGGCCCCCCCTCAGTCTCTGAGGTCCTGGCCCCACGGCTGGAGGTCAGGGAGCTATTTCAGAATGAAATAAAAAACAAAACCCAAACCTCTGCAGATCAGCTCTGGCCAAGAAAACACGCCCATTATTAGCAAGTACAAAAGAAGAATTTGAGCCACTTGTGCTTCATGAGCCTTAAAAAAAAAAAAAAAAAAGTCCTGAAATAGCATCCAGTTGCTTAAGTGACTCAGATTTTGCTTTGACAGTGTGCTTGGTAAGCTACATTGTTTTGAATGATTTGCTGCTCAGTTCTGTGACATTTATTACTTTTTGGATGAAAAGGAGAAAACTCCCCTAGGTCTGTTTAGAATTTGTTCATCTGTAATTTCCACGTATGTTTCCTTATTTAGCGGTCAGAGTTGGAAGTGTGTGTTGGCATTCCCTCCCTTCAAATTTATTGAGTTACACTCCGAAGAGCCTCTATTCCTCTCTGTTGGGCAATGTGCACAAAACAGCTTATTCAGCAGTTGCTAAAGAGGTGATAGGTATGTGTGGTTTCTTTCCCTTTAGTTCTCTATCTTGTTCCCAGCCTCGCTCCCAATCGCGTTTCGGAGTCGGCCCACTGACCACGGAGGTCTTGTGTTGAGCTGTTGCCCCAGGAGGACGGTGCCTGGTGCCGGGGTGCTCGTGATTTCCGAGCTGCACGTGGCGTGGATGCTATGGAAGGGGCTGGCAGTGGGGCGTGCCGAGGAGAGAGCTGCTGGCCAGCCCCAGCTCCCAGCTGCGAGGATCAGAGCCAGGAGGGGCTGGGGAAGAAGTTGATGTCATTGGGTTGACCTGGGACCCACCCCCCCCCACGCATGCCCAGCCCCACCGTGGACGTGTGGGAGATGACTGTCATCTCCCACTTGTGCGCTCCTCCTGGAGCACCTCCTCCCTCGCGCCCTCGGAGGCGTTGTGGCCGGTGACTTGTTGCTTTCAGCCGTGGGAAGTTGTTGGGAATGAGGCTTGTAGGTTCAGGAAGGTCAGTGTCCTCTGGTACAGCAATCCCAGTCCCGTTGCAGTATTTTTGTAGTATTTTGTTGTCTAGACAATCTTCTTCCCTCTAACGCGTCTCTCAGTATCGAGTTGGATGTGTCTCGTGGTATTGGCACTGGAGGTGGGGCAAGCAGCACACCTGGGCTGGTTCTTGGGGTGTTGGGGTGACACCTTCTTTGCAGCAAGTCTCAGCTCCAGATATTTTCAGTCCATCTTAATTTATAGCTCTGGCTGTTGATGGGCTGCGTCACTGTCATAGTGCAAAAGTACAAACAATCAGGTTTTTTTGTGGCTCCTCAGATACTGAGTTTAAGTCTTTTTTTAAATTGATGTGGGTTTGTGGGTTATTTTGGGTTTTTTTTGTTAGTTAAAGATCCTTAACGAGTTCAGAAGTCAGATCAACACTAACACCGAAGGGATGTGGATTAGATCTTAGCTCAGCTACCGGCATTCACTGTAAGTGCTCTGTCCCATTGATAAGAAGTGAGAGCAGTGGAAACTGTACAAATCCCTGTAAAAAGACTTGCTCTTGCAGAGAGAGAGAATTAATTCAACAGTAAGGTACAGTCACTTCAGATTAAGAGCATGGGTGTACGTGCCCACCTTCCAGCTGGCTTCCTGACTGAGGAAACATCAAAGGCCACATGAGCAGTAAGTTCCAGATAGAGCCCGTGGTCTCCAAAAACCTCTACCAGAACCGTGAGCAGAGGTATAAAAGTGCCAAGGTTTCAAGTAGTTCTTTCCAAAGTGCTGCCAGAAATGATTTAATCATGTTCCACTCCTTGCAGTTCTTCCTCATTGCTGCTCATTTCTGGAGAAAGTCCTAGTGGCATTTTCTGGACCATACGTACATCGATTGAGATCAGGCTTGAATTTCATCTCTTTCCTCCTGTGTTCTTCCAGTCCATTGCGAATCCTCATTCCCCACCCTCCACAGGCTAGTGAACATTTCCGTTCTGACCACAGCAACTTGGGTGTTAGTAACTCATTTAAGCTCTTGTAATTTCCTCTGACAACTGTCTGGCGGAGCAAGCAGCTGCAGCAGGAGGCTGTGGCCCTTTTTCCGTGCAATTTGTCAGGGTGGGTTTTTTTTTTTCTCCTAGGTGAGGTCAACCAGGAGAATCTAGTGTTGCTGGAGACTGCGTGAGATTTTTGAGCTACTTGATACCTATGTGCTTGTGTTACTTGTTTACAGGTAGATCACTTCTGACTCTTTGTGGAGGTTATTTGAACAAAATCTCCTGTACAGCTTAACTTTGTTTGGGTAAGCTGCTAGAGGGTGAAGCTTAGCCTCGGGCTTTGCTGCATGTCTCCTAAATGACCCTCTGTGTGACGCTCTCTAGTCTGTGATGATAAAGATGGGAGAGATCCCTCATCTCTTGAAATTCCTCTGCTCTGTTTAGACACGCAGTCCCCAGTTTTGTGTCTGACTTCATTTAAGCCGTTGCACATGGCAAGGTTAGAGTCAGCTGCTCAGCGAGCGGCAGACGCTATAAATTAACAGAAAAATACATAAGGAAGAAAATAGACTCGATGTATGGGAGTACAGCTTCTCTGCAGTGCTTTGAAGACACTGTAACTCAGCTGTCCTCAAGGTCCTACCTAAATCGTGATAGGCTACCTGCAAACTTTTGAAATAGAAGTTTAAAGAGTTTAGTTCATTGACCCCAATATGTGTGTGTGTGTTTGGGGGCAATCTCATTGTATAAATACCGGGTTAGGTTCTTCCTTTTTCTTTTAGTGTGGACGATTAAATGAGAGTCACAGTGAGTTTAGCTTGCAGGAATTCAAACCCTAAAAAGGTACTGCAGACAAGAAAAGAATGCTCTGACTTCCCTACATGAAGTGCACGGGATGCTGTAGGAGCGGAGATCCAACAAGGATCCTTGTCTGCAGGTTCGTGCAGGAATCCTTGTTTTCGGGGCAGTATCGCCCTTATGAAAGGATCAAGGAGCTCAAAGCTCAGCAGTCTTGCGTGTGCTGAACCTTAGAAATCACAGTTCTGCATGAGCACTAACATTGTGCGTGCAATTGCCACCGTTGTGCTCGCCTTTCTGACCCCGACGCTCTGGGCCCCCAAAGTAAGGCTGAACAAAAGCTCCAGCAATGAAACCCCCATGGGCAACCCCGTGGACCTCATGGAGGTGTGTGCCCCAGCATCTGCCCAGGAGGCACTCGTGGCCCCTCTCTTCGGGAGCTTCAGCAGGGTTTGTGAGAGCCAAGACTTGTGTAGAAAGGTTCCCTTTCTCATCAGGGCAGGAGGAAAGGTTTCCCCTCAGAACAGGAGCTGATAAAGATCCCGAAGGTGATTTCACTCCTTTCTCCATTGATCACAGGCAACCTAGGGCGACCAGACCAAACATAGACATGTAGGCTGTGTCCCAAGGTTATGTGATACAAGTACTCTTGCTTAGAAGGCAGTGGGTGGTTTTTAAACTCCTCTTGATTATGTGGTCAGTGTGTTTAATTCCTTTCTCTGCTGCAATATGAAGTGGGATAAAATCTCAGTCTCCCTTGCTTTCAAGGGTATTACCTGCATCTCCTTTCCTCCCAAATGCCCCATTTCTTCATGCCTTATGGTTTGAATATGTTGAAATAGGACTGGGGCGGTGTGTGAAACCACTAACACGCAGCAGCGTTTAGGAGGATCAGGGATCCGTGGTCCAGAATGCGAATATATCCTTTAAAAATGTTCCACTGCGTAGGGAGGGAGAGAGGATTAAAGCTTGACTTCCTTTTTATTTTTATGAGCCGAAGTTATTTGTCAGTTGGAAACATGATAAATTAGACAAACATTATTCTTTCCCTCCTCCAGGTTGGATGTTCTTCTTTGCGTTTTACAGTGCAATGAATAACTAAGCTTCATTATCACCAAGCTGTCAGCACCGAGAAGCTATTGCAAAGCTCTTTGCCTGGTTAATTGAACTGAGTGTGCTGTGCCCTTAATTCATCTTTTTGTGCGTTTGTCATTCACCGTGTTAATGGCAACAAAAGATGACTTTAGTTGGAATGTTGCTGTTGCCTGGTGTTCACAGTTCTCTTTTCAAAGCTTTACCAGCCTTGGGTATCTGTGTTGCACAGCCTTGATAATGGTATCGTGAAATAAGTACACCAGGGGCCATTTCATCATCTCAATTACATGTTTGAAAGATGTGGGGAGATGCAAAGCTGCCGAGGTTAAGAATACCATGAGGTATAAATAGCCTTGGATAAGTGTAAGCATCAAATTGAATGCAGATGGGTTTGTGGACTTTGCAAGAGGTTCGCTTAAGAAGGTCTCCGCCATACACCCAATCGTGCATCTATCATGATAAAGCCTCAGTGTTTGTCAGCAGGTCTGAATTATAACAAAAATACCTAATTCGTACATAATGTTTTGCCTGAATCGCTGAAGTGCTTTACTGCCAAAGATGGCAGTGTTATTCCTGTCTTACATCTAGGGCAGAAAGCCCTGGTCGTAAAGCTGGTCAGATGGGAGCTGGGGAGAAAACCTCCTTCGGTGGCGGCTCCGTTCTCTGGGCAAGGCCGGAGATGCTCAGTTTTCCAAGGAACATCGTGGCATGGGACTTTCCCTGCAGAGCTTCTCCCTCCAGAAGTAGCTTGATGACCTGGATGAGAGGATTGAGTCTACCCTTAGTAACTTCACGGATGACACCAAGCTGGGGGGGAGTGTCGATGTGCCGGAGGGTAGGAAGGTGCTGCAGAGAGACCTGGCCAGGCTGGGCCGATGGGCCGAGGCCAATGGGGTGAAGTTCGACCAGACCCAGGGCATGGTCCTGTACTTTGGCCACGATAACCCCCTGCAGCACCACAGGCTAGGGGAGGAGTGGCTGGAGGGTGGCCCTGCAGAGAGGGACCTGGGAGCGCTGGGTGACA
>NW_009725575.1:0-5200 GCF_000703405.1 Apaloderma vittatum
TAGTGTCTATATTTGAGCAGAATTGGTAGATAAAAATTTGAGGATACTTTAGGAATTTGCAGTTTTTAAGGATTCGTTAGGTAGTACTTTAACCCCTGTGTAGTCCTGAACCTTTCACTGTTTCGGTTTAAGCTCATTTCAATGAAGGTGCATGCACAGAAAGCACATACAACTCCGCTATTCAACCCACAAGTTTATCTTTTTTCGATGGTAAGACCACACGAAACTATTGCACTTGGTGATTAGCTGAAGTAAATAGGAATGATTTAAGAATCGCATGCGGGATTTCCACACAATAATAATTGATATGCATATTACAGTTCTTAAGGAATGATCTATTCCATACATCAATGGCTGCAATACCCATAGATGTGAAAAGCCTTGGCAGATAACAGGTTTACTGTACTTTCCAACTACCTCCAGTGATAAGTAATTTACCATCCACCCAGTAAAGTTATGATAAACCTAATGTCCTGTTGTTTATTACTTATTAGCTCAACAAGCCATTTAAGTGGGAAAGAAATGCACAGCAAGCTACTTCTGGCCATCCTGCTTATTTGCTGTAACAAATGGCTGCGGAGTTTACCACACATCACAGTGAGCAAACCAGGCAGGATTCCCGAACGCAGCACTGTGCGAAACAGCCCTGCATCAAACTTAGACATATTTGTACTCACACTGTGAAACCTTCCTTCCTTCACCGTGGGAAGCGGGATGGTCTAAGGAGGTCATTTTAGGCGACCAAAACAAACACTCCCACCCCTGTGCAGTAATTCCGTCTGTAGCGTACCAATAAAGCCAGAGCTGAGCCCTCAACCTCAAACAAAACTAACTTTCGTCTTTTAATGTGAACTGAGCCCACCGGATATTGCTGTATTTCACATATTGAGGTGCTCAAGCAGGTCCAGAGAAGGGCAACAAAGCTGGTGAGGGGTCTGGAGAGCATGTCTTAAGAGGAGCAACTGAGGGAACTGGGATTGCTCAGTGTGGAGAAGTGGAGGCTCAAGAGAGACCTTATTGCTCTCTACAACTACCTAAAAGGAGGTTGTAGTGAGATGAGTGTCAGTCTCTTCTCCCAAGTAACTAGACATAGGATATGGGCTCAAGTTGCACCAGGGGTGGTTAAGACTGGATATTTAAAAAACAATTCTTTACTGAAAGAGTGGTGAAGCATTGGAATAGGCTGCCCAGGGAAGTGGTAGAGTCACCATCCCTGGAGGCATTCAAAAAACATGTAGACATGGCACATCACAACAGGGTTTATTGGCTATGATAGTGTTGGCTTGACAGCTGGACTAGATGATCTAGAGGTTTTTTCCAACCTTAATGATTCTACACTGGAGGTACTGATCTTAGTTTTTTCATCCTGACCTCCTAGTTGCCTGTCTAGTTTTCTTGCTTTAGGTGGAGTCCTGATATCACTGAAAACAGTGGAAATTTCTCTCATTCTCATCATTTAGCCTTCCAGTTTTAGGCACAGTAACACAAACTAGCTATCTACCTACCCGACGTCTGGGCAGAGTCAGATTCTTGTGTATCCAGTTTGACCTATACTACACCTACACAACTTTAAAGCTAAATCAAGCTCAAATAAGTACTGACCTCTTAGCTTTATTTGTTTCAAAGTTGCCCTGCAGAATTTGAGTACTGCAAAGAGGGAAACCAGAACAGGCAATCCATGTCCTCTCTTTCTGGCTCTGCAGCAGTCACACCAAGGAGAAGAAACCTTCCAATACCTCATTGTTTCCTCTTCCATGAAATTAAAAACAAAATTTATCCATTTTACTGCATATTCTAAGAATTTCTGCACCAGCTGCAAGTTCTATGTTCTTGCTGTAGAGTGAATGGAAATGCAAGACAGACATCACGTCAGTCACACATGCTGTGGTCCTTACACAGAGTGCTGTTCCTGGAAGAATTTCCAAGTTACCATTGCTCTTACTCACTTTGACAGCTCTAATTTGATTTTTGTTCTGGAGCTGTCTTTCTAGAGGAGAAAATGGCAACAATCACAAAGGACTGATAATCTGCATAATAAGAAGTAGGCCTCACCATCATTCTCATTTGTATGGCAGTGTATTAGCGTTTTGATTTGCCCTGTTTGCAACACCACTTTGTAGACCAGTCGTGGAAGTCTCCTATTCAAAACATTGAGTGTGTGCTTCCAGGCATGCAAGGCTCCCTCACTGCTCCAGCAAGGGCTCCTAACTTCTCATTTCTATAGATTAGAGAACTTCTGTTCTGCAGCACAAAGAACTCTTGAGATACTAGTAGGAATCAGAGAAAACTAAAATTATGCCTATTTTTTCCTCTGCCTCATTAATTGAAATGGGATTTAAATACTGGGAACCATACACTAAAGACAACAAAACAGAGGTTTTCCTACTCTCTAAGAAACCATTCATTCACAGATGTGGTCTTCATTTGACAAGCTCTTTATGAGTGTGAGATCAAGCAAAGCAGACCAGAGTCGACTTTCAATTAAACTCACCAGCTTTTCTTGATTCATGTAGGACTTAACTCCAAGCACAAGACATCTGGCACAAACTTAGGACGCTAGGATGTCATGTTTACTTATTTCTTTCCTATTAACTCACACAAAAACACACATACGGAAATGGCATGAGATAATTTTGTTTCAAAAACCATTTATTTATTTAGTGCATTCACTTCCCACCATTCATTATTGCTGCTCAAAATACTTCATCTTAGGGAAAGCTTTATTAGAACCCAATGATATAACATGTGGTCACGTTTGCTGCTCTGTACACAGACTACTTTGACAAAAGGGCAAAATCATCGCAAGATATAAAAAGCACAGGTTCAGAAGGTGAGTTTTGTTATGCATGTATGAAAACCTGTGGGGTTTTTTATACTCACCCTATACAGAGTACTTTGCTCTGCATTACTGTGCCTTGCGTCATAAGTGAATCACACATTTTCTTATAGTATGGCTGTGCAACCAAAGACAAGGGATGAATGCAGGATGGTATCCATCTCACACAGGGCAATGAGAGCCTCTAATGTTCTGCATGAGCGTAGTTTCTCTCAATTTCCTGCAGTTTAGGAACTACAAGACAGGGACCAGGGGGGAAAACTCCCCAGGTAAGTAAAGACAAGGTTCATGGTTATCTGAGGAACCTGAACATATGTAAGTCTATGGGACCTGATGAGAAGCATCAGCATGATGATCTGCTTCCCTTGCCTGATTTTTTGCTTATAGGGATAAAAAGATTTGGAGCTTGGAAGAAGTGGTGCTCTCCTATCTTCTAGAGTCCTAACCCAGGCATAGTAGCTCCTTGAATTCTAACCCTAACTGTAATCCAAACTGCAACTGCAGCTCGGGGATGAAGCTGAGATCCCCATAACCATGCGTGGCCCAGATGAGAAAGGTATGTATGGAGCAACGTTAGTGCAGCAGTGTCTTGTTGCCCTTGGCATGCTCTTTTCAGCCCCAGCGACTCTGGAGCTGCAGGATTTCTGGCCCTCTGAATCCTAACCCTAATCCAAACCCTAAATGCAGCTAAGGGTTGAGGCTGAGGTCCTCATGACCACTGGTGTACCAAACAAGAGAGGTCTGGGTGAAGCGATGTTGGTGCAGTGCTGTGTAGCCCTTGGCATGCCTTTTTTCAGCCCCAGTGTCCTTGGATTTGTAGGCTTTCTTGCTCTCTGAACCCTAACACTAATCCTATTCGAAATCATAACTGCAGCTTGAGGGCAAGGCTGAGGTCCTGATGACCACAGGTGGCCCAGATGAGAAAGGTGTGGATGGAGCAACAGTGCTTGCTGCCCTTGTCATGCACTCTTCAGTCCCGGGGTCCCTGGAGCTGTAGCCTTTCTGGCCCTCTGAACCCTAACCCTAATCCAAACCCTAAATGCAGCTACAAGTTGAGGCTGAGGTCACCACGACCATGGGTGTCCCACATGAGAAAAATGTGGATGGAGCAACAGTGCTGTGTAGCCCCAGCATACATCTGTAGTCCCACGACGCCCAGAGGTGTAAGATTTCTGGCTTTCTGAACTCTAATCCTAACCCTTATCCTATTCCAAACAGTAGGGTGGATGTACCCAACATTATTGGTAAGCCATTGTCAAATACTATGAAGTAAGACAGGAAGTTTGGCTCACTGATGCGATTCACATGAAAAAATGAAATACTACGGAAGCAAGGGTTTTCAGCAGGGTCACCTGCTACACCTCAGCTGGCAGAGAAGCACTAAGACTGCAGTAACTGCTTCCTAAGATCCAGTTCTGCTAAGTGGCATGGCCCCCTGCCCATTGCTGCCTGTCAAATGTATGCTGCTACTAATTATAACTAGTTGAAATACGAATGAGTAAAGAGAAGCAGGGAGCCCATTATTACAGAGACATACTACAAAGCACGGCCTTATTTTACCTACATGGAAGACAGATTTTTGTCACTCAATAGCAGCATGAACAGCATCCCACTAATTTGCATGCAGTAAATCTAGTGACTCTTAGCAACAAAAGTCCTGCAGCTCCTTCTCTTTCTCTCAAAATAGATTTATTAGTTTGGTGCTACAGTGAAGTCTCCTATTCTTTGTTTTTTATCAACTGTATAACTTGGGTTCAATATCCTGATTATTGAGTGGCCTTGTCCCATTTTACCCAGTAACTTGCTGAATTATGTAATAAATAGGTAACTCTTTGCACTCTAAGTTTTATGGATCTAACTCACCCACTTAGCTGCCAGCCACCAAAACACTTGTAATTTTTTCCAGGAATTAAATTTCTCCTCCTTTGTAGCTTCTGCAGTTTGAGTCTCATTTGAGGTTGACAGCGCGAGTCCCCTGCCCAGGCAGAGACAGAGAAGGAAGACACTCACTCACACTGTCAGTGTAGAAAAGCAAAACAAAAGGTGCAAAGAACGAACAATTTTTACAAGGTTCATTTCCTCCATCAGAGTAAGAACTATGGAACAGCCCTTATGACTCACTCACGCTGTCAGTGCACCTTTTGTTTTGCTTTTCTACAAAGAACGAACAATTTTTACAAGGTTCATTTCCTCCATCAGAGTAAGAACTATGGAACAGCCCTTATGACCTTGCAATTGTGGCTTGCTCACAAGACAATCGATACGGGGACAAAGGGCTTCTCAGTGAAATGTTTCCAGGGTAGTATCACGAACAACTGTCCTGCAGGACAGTGGTCATCCCTTCTGCTGACTCTAAGCCCAGAA
>NW_009725575.1:5233-17907 GCF_000703405.1 Apaloderma vittatum
AGTGTTGAGACACTTGGTGTTACCTCTTTTCTTCAGCTCCTTCCTTTATAGGCCACCAAGACCACTTTTCCGCTCTGCACCTTCAACTATGCTACCACTTCTTTCCTTGTCCTCAGCACTTGACTTGATATGGCCATCAGGAATTGTCACTGCCTGTCGTAACAGGACATTTAGCTCATCCCCCTTGTCTCTTACAACTTCTTACAACTACTTCAGCCCTTAAAGCAAGGCTGCACACACCCACAATATAAACCCAAGATGTATGCATCAGGTTTGCATGGGAAGGTTTTGGGATGGAGCAGGATACAGGAGTATCTTCTGTGAAAAGCTGCTAGAAGCTTCCCCTGTGTCTGACAGAGCCAATAGCAGCTGGCTCCAAGATGGTCCCATTGCTGGCCAAGGCCAAGCCCATCAAGTGATGGCCCACTAGTGATGTTATCTGAGAAAACATGTTTAAGAAGGAGAAAAAAACCCAACTTGCACAATTGCAGCCAGAGAGAGGAGTGAGAATTTGTGAGAGAAAAAACCCCACAGGCACCAAGGTCAATTAAGAAGGAGAGGGAGGTGCTTTGGGTGCCAGAGCAGAGATTCCCCTGAATGATGAAGACCATGGTGAGGCAGCCTGTTCCCTGAAGCCCATGGAGGTTAATGGTGGAACAGATGTCGGTTGAACAGATGTCCACCTGCAGCCCATCAAGGACCACAAGCCAGAGCAGGATGCCCCCAAAGGAGGCTGTGACTCCATGGGAAATGTGCACTGGAGCAAGTTCATGGCAGGACCTGTGGACACATAGACATAGGAGTCTACACTTGAGCAGGTTTGCTGGCAGAACTTGCGACCCTGTGGGGCACTCATGCTGGAGCAGTCTGCTCCTGAAGGACTGCACCCATCAAGGCACCCATGCTGGAGAAGGGGCTCTTGGAGAAGTTCGTGGAAGACTGTCTCCCACAGGAGGGACTCCATGCTGGAGCAGAAGAGTGTGAGGAGTCCTTCCTCTGAGGAGGAAGAAGCAGCAGAGACATCATGTGATGAACTGACCTCATTCCCCAACCCCCTTGCACCGCTCAGGGCGAGGAGGTGGAGAAGTCAGGGGTAAAGTTAGGCATGGAAAGAAGGGAGGGGTGGGGGGGAAGGTATTTTCAAGGTTTGGTTTTATTTCTCACTATCCTACTCTGATTTATCGGTAATAAAGTATTTTTTCCCCAAGTCGAGACCGTTTTGCCCACGATGGTAATTGCCAAGTGATCTCCCTGTCCTTATCCCAACCTACAAGCCTTTCATTATTTTTCTCTTCCCTGTCCAGCTGACGACATGAGTGACAGCCCTGCTTTGGTGGGCACCTGGCCTCTAGCCAGGGTCAATCCACCACAGTATGCAGCTTGTTTTGTTTTCTTCCCTCAGAACAGGGGTTCTGTGCAACAAGCCCCAAGAATATACCCCAAGAATATACAGTAACACTGATCAATACCCATCAATGAAATGGGCCATTTCATTAGCAGCAGAGCTCTGGAAGTAGCCTTCCTCACTGCGAGCTGGCTGGATGCCACCGTGAGCTGCTCCTGTAACTTGATGCACCATTGGCAGACAATAGATGAAAATGGCAGGTAGATTGTGTTCCTTTTGCCACCGATTTCACTGAAAACAAACAAACAAAAAAGGCAACTTGGGAAATAAAACATTTCCTTAACTTCTTCTTCTAATAGGTGAAATTCAAGTCAAAAGCGAGAAGGTTTTCTATCATACAAAACTGTCTAACTCATAATGAAGGTAACAAGCACTACTGATGATAAGACTCTGGCAACTTTCAGTATCACTTTATTGGATTTGGACCTGACACTGACTCAGCCCATAACATGGCTGAAGCTATGGCCATTAAAACCAGGAGCTGAACACAATACGCTTCTCTACTTCCATCTTTCTAAATACCAGGTTCAGGAGCCAAAGCCATTACTCATTTAAGGTCTAAGGCTGGACTGTTATTTAGATAACTGCTCCAAGCAAAGAGCATCAGATAATGAAATATTGTGGGGGGAGTGATTTATAGAACTAAGTTAATGTGCAAAAATGAAGCTAAGCAATTAAACTTTAAAGAAGCTGCCATTGATCAGAATGAATCAGAATCATAGAATGAATCATAGTATGGTTTGGGTTGGAAGGGACCTTAAAGATCACCTAGTTCCAACCTGCCATTGACAGAGACACCTTCCACTAGACCAGGTTGCTCAAAGCCCCATCCAGCCTGGCCTTGAGCACTCCCAGGGATGAGGCATCCACAGCTTTCCTGGGCAACATGTTCCAGTGCCTCACCGCCCTCATAGTGCAGAAGTGCTTCACATCTGATCTACCCTCTTTCAGTTTAAAGCTGTTACACCTTGTCCTATCAGTACATGCCCTTTACAAAGTCCCTCTCCAGCTTTCTTTTAAGTCCCCTTTAGGTACTGGTAAGCCTGCTATAAGGTCTTTCCAGAGCCTTCTCTTCTTCAGGCTGAACAACCTAAACTCTCCCAGCCTGTTCCCTCATATGGGTAGGTGCTCCTGCTCTCTGATTGCCTTTGTGGCCCTTCCCTGCACTTGATTTAACAGGTCTATGTTGGGGGCCCCAGAGCTGAATGCAGTACTCAGGGTAGGGTCTCATGAGAGCGAAGTAGAGGTGAAGAGTTACCTCCCTCAACCTGCTGGCCATGCTTCTTTTGATGTAGCTCAGAATACAGCTGGCTTTCTGGGCTGCAAGCACATAATGCCAGGTCATGCTGAGCTTCTTGTCAACCAACACCGCTAAGTACTTCTTCTCAGAGCTGCTCTCAATCCATTCTCTGCTCTGCCTGTATTTGTGCTTAGGATTGCCCTGACCCATGTGCAGGACCTTGTCCCCTGGCATCATTGAAATTCATGACGTTTTCACAGGTCCACTTCTCAAGTCTGTCAAGGTCCCTCTGGATGGCATCCCTTCCCTCCAGCATGTGGACCACACCACATAGTTTGGTGTTGTGGGCAAACTTGCCAAGAGTGCACTTGATCCCATCATCCATGTTGCTGACAAAAATGTTAAACAGCAATGGTCCCAATACCAGCCAACTCCTTATCCAGAGAGTGGTCCACCCATTAAATCCATTTCTCTCCAGTTTAGAGACAAGGATGTTCTTAAAGGACAACGTCAAACGCTTTGCACAAGTTTGGGTAGATTACCAATGCCATAAGCCTGCCATAGAATAAACACCTTTTCACATCAGGCTAATCAGAGGTGACAACAAAGAGAATCGTGCTTTGGAAAGGACTCTTGGAACAGGCTGCCCTTAAGAGCCACAAGCGAAAGCCTATAGAGGCATCAGCACAGCGCTTTGCTTCATGGCAAAGGCGTGTTCAGGAAAGCTCAGCGAGACAAACCTCACAGCTAATTCCCTGCTCCAAAGACCCCTCAATCTCTGCAGAACCCCCGGACTTGCACTCATTTATGTGCTTGTTACTAGTTCAGTAGTACCCTGGAGTAATGTGGCCTGAGGACTGCATGAGGATTACGGTTAGCAAACATCCATTTCAGTGGACTGCTGGGGGGGTTTACTTTTTCTGCAGAAGCAAAATCACATCGTTCCATGCTTGAAAATGGAATAAGGAAGAATGTGTAATTCTAAAACAATAACTAAGGGTACAAGTGAAACTGGGCTGGTACACAGCTGATGTTGAGTATGGTTAAAAACATGGCAAAGAAGATAGAAACGAGGTAGCAAAAAAGAAGTAAAGAAGGGAAAAGAGGAAAGACCTGCAGGATAAGCAAAAGAGAAATTCTGGGGACAGAGTATGAGAAATCTAGCATGTGCAAGGGGGAAAAGAAGATGAGAATGCAAACAGAAGAGGAAATAAAAAATGAAAATTAAATAATAAAAAACAACAAAACCAAAAAATAAAAGAGCAGATATTTGGGTGAGAATAAATAGGAACATTGAACTGTGTGTTAGTGTCCTTACACTGCATGCATCTTTGAGATACATCAAAAAGTAAGCTTCAGCCTGGATGCCTCTGCATCTCATTTGCACTGCTTTGCTGCATTTATTAAGACAAAGCTAATCCTCCTTGTATTGTTCGCATTTGAAACTAAAAGCAACTTTTTAAAATGTTGAACAAAACAGTAGGAGAGAGATAAGCATTTTATCTGCCATGCTCAGCTGCAAGCTGAGAACAACCACATTTCACTGTTACAGCAGCTCAAATAAATCTAAAAGCTAAACTGAAATCTCAGAAGCCAAAAATCTATCACAGTACCAGAAAGCATGAAAACATACAAATATGAGAAGTGAGTTGGAGCTTTTCCAATCTGCTGCAGACTGCTGACTCTTCCAGACTGTTATACAGAGGGGTTCTGCAACAACAGTTTTTCACCTGTGATTCATTTTAAACAATAGATCTGATCCAGAGTAAGTGTTACTCACCCAGTTCGTGCTGGATGTTCCTGACACAGTGCATTAGGGAGAGTTTAAAAAAATAATAATAATTAAAAAGTCACTTTAAAAAAGAAAAGAAACACTATGGAAGTGAATCCTCTGATTACTTCTGCTCACAGCCCTTTGATTTGCATCACAGAATGACATGGTCTGCCCAAACTGGACTCCTCTCTGCTGAAACTGAAATCTTAAAACGCTACCCAACAAACCAAGTCTGAAGTAACCTCTTTCTCTTCATGAAGCACACCGTGCATGGATGTGTGGACGTAGGCTAGGACTATTGACTAATTTAGGTCCAAACGGACCTCTAGAGGTCATCTACTCCAGATGCCAGCAGTACCAGCTTAGGTTGCTCAGGACTTTGTTCAGCAAAGTTCCACGACTCTGGCCAATCTGTTTCAGTGGTTAAACACCCTAATTCTGAAAGAAAGCAGAAGGATCCCTGTCAGCCTTCCCTCCTTAAGCCTGAAATTTTTAATGCTCACCTAAGTTACAGTATTCGGACAGAGTCATACCCCTCCAGTTCGTGCAGTGTGTGCACAAGGACGGTGTGCCCAGAAGCACTGCAAAGCACTTAAACAGGTATATTTTTGGCTGGGCTATAAGCTGTAAGAAGCTTAATTACATTAGCCCAAATAAGTCATTCAACAAAATCTTTCCAGCAGACGGCCAACAAACACACCCTTGAATACAAACTCATCCCTTCAGTATTGGTTCTGGGTAGGAATTAAGGAGAATTAAAAGTATTTGAGCTCTTACAAATATCAGTCTGAAACCACTGTTGCCTAGATGGCTGGTGGGATTTTGCCACTGTCACAATTTCATGGTCATCCTCAACCTCATCATTAATACAAAGCTAATGTGATACAGTTCTGAGTCATCGCCACTTTTTTATACACTTAAAATCTCAGTTGCTTCCAGCAGCAACTAATTGTTTATTAATTCTGCCACAGAAGATGCTGTAAGGGATTTACAGTAATTAACAGAAGCTAATCTGCTTACTGCCCTGAACTGTCACTCCTTCACATGAACTAATGAAGCAGTGACAGGCCCCCAAGGTCCAGAGCTGCAAGTATGAAGCTGAGTTCTGTGCTACCTTCTCCCTGACACTCAGGAAAGGTATCAGCTTTGTGCAAGACTGTAATACAAAGCAATTCTTTCCCTGTTTTTAAAGCAACCAAAAGAGGACAATTGCATCCATCAACTCTCCCTCCACCGCCTTCCTGTCATCTTTCAATTTAATTTCTGTCACTCTTTGTGGGAGGAAAGGTGTGTAAACGCAGCTTACAGTCATGAACTTGGTGATTATTTATAACTGCAATCCACTCCACTGTTAATCCTTTACCATGCCTATTGTGGATTTACTTACTTTTGCATTACAGATAAGAGATTCACAGAACTGGCTCATTTGCAAGGCATTCTTTGCTCTGTACTGATAAACATCATGAGCAGTGAGATATATGGGGAAAAAACCCTGATGAATCAGAAAGTCTGCATCAGCTCAACCTTACGTTTTAGGTACGTAGACAACATACATCCCACCATTCATCAGATACTGCACTACTCAGAGGCGCTCATTAGCAAGACAGGAAACAGCAAAAAGAAGCCCTCCTTCCTCTTTGTGACCCAGCCTGGCATCCAACAGATGTATCCTTGCCAACACACCTGAATGCTTCTCCATTGACACGAGCCCTAAGTTTCCAAAGAGCTAGATGATACTCTCACTAAGGTGCACAATGAGTTGACCCCCCTTCTACATCAAAACCCATTTTTTTCGAACGATGAGAAGCTGGCTACAGAGCAGTTAGGATCATTTTAATGGAGAGCAGCTGTATAATTAGTAAAAGAATGCCTCAAATATTTAGGTAACAAAAACTACAAACAGTGTATGTGATGACAAAGGTAAGAGTGATAAGCAGCCACGAGTTAAAACAAACTAATTATGTGCAATAAATCTATTCTCTTTCTGGACAAAGAACATAGGGAATTTACTAAATTTAGTCACGAGCAAAACATTGTGGGATGGAGTGCAGCTGCAGAAATGTCAAACCATCCTCACAAGGTTATACTTGACATTCTCGAAGAAATGCAAACAACAGAAACTTGGAAGAAGGACTCCTAAGTGTCCTTAAAGAACTACAATTAGTTATTGCAGATCAAAATTACCAAATAGCAGGATCATGATGAGAGCAAAAGGAAAGCAGATTTTTTATATTAAACTTTGCCATTAAGTGAAAGAAACAAATGACAAGTAACCCGAAATTCAGATACTAATATAGTATTCTGAAGCAATCCTAAAGTGGTATTGATTATACTGGTATGCAAAGCTATATAACTGATTTAAGTTATAGAATGAAATCTTTTCTCCAATGCAAATCCTACTGTAGCTTCAATTCAATTTCATCTATGCATTTTAATTTGATTTGACAGCAGAAAATAAAGATTTTTTTACAGGGTAACTTTTTTAAATCATCAAACACAGTTACTGTTAAGTTTAAAAGTAGAGAAAAAAAGCAACCAAAAAAATCTTCCATAGTCCAACAACAAAAAAACAACAAAATAACCACGGAATATTATTTTTGCTATGATCTTCCTCCCTCTTCATTACAACAACACGGACTGGACTGCAAGTATGAAGACACAGTGAAAGCATGGCCTCAGTGAATGACTTCCACACTCTTGTGTACAGGCATTTTTTCAACATGCATCTAGCATCATGACAAAAACGTTTTGCCATCCACTAGCACGTTTTTCTTTCTGCATGACAAGGAAAGACCGTACCTGAAATTCACACCACAACTAGAGGAGCAGTTTCAAAGCTCAAAGTTCTATTGTCAACTGTCTACATGTCTAACAGATCTGCCACAAGTAAATAGAAACTAATGTAAAAAAAAAAAAAGAAAAAAACCTCCAAACCTTTGTGATTATTTTGATGTAAAACTCATACTCTGAAAAGAACTACTGTATACTTGCAAGTCTAAGGAAAAAAAAAACAAAACAGACCAAATAAACTTGCATTACTATTTGTGGTGTAGTTACAGGGCTTCATCAATATTGCTCCAAAAAGAACAGAACTTTTTTTTGCAAAATGTACTTGCCTTCTGTCTGAAGTCACAAACATAAGAGCATTTTTAAAGAAACATATTTTTAAATAGATGGTATTTATCAGAAAGAACTCACTGAACAGTCCCCACAAATTCCCACTCACTTGCCCTTCACTCACATCTAACATTGAGCCATTTTTTCACTTGCCATAATCAAGGTTGTCTAACATGTATCAGTTCAGTGTGTCCTTCAGTGTTATGTGGTATCAAACTCTTTGTCGGGATGAAAAGCTCCATGTCATGTGTCCAGCAAACTAGTTTTTCCTCCTTTTTCAAGGGAAATATGCCACATTATTAGAACTATATTAAAAGTGCTGGTCTCTTCTCTCTAATTACTAATGACAGGACAAGGGGAAATGGCCTCAAGTTGCGTCAGGGTAAGTTTAGATTGGATATTTGGGGCAAGTTCTTTACTGAACGAGTGGTGAGGCACTGGAACAGGCTGCCCAGGGAGGTGGTGGAGTCACCAACCCGGGAGGTGTTTAAAAAAAAAGTAGATCTAGCACTTGAGGCTATGGTGTAGTGGTTAGGTATGCTGGGATGAAGGCTGGACTAGATGATCTTCAGAGGTACCTTCCAACCCCTAACATTCTGTGATTCTGTGAAAAGAACCCAGAGCTTAATTGCCAGATGAGTGGTTTACATTTATCATCTGGAGGCCAAGCAATGTCTGTGTTTTATGTGAAATAGAATAAAGAATGGAGAGGCTATCTGCTCAGTAGCATTGACCAGGAATAGGCTATTCTGTAGTGACTCTAGCACTTTAAATTGAGGGTGCCTTAGTTTGGAATTACTTTTCTACACAGATGAGCTGTAAGAGCTACTCAAAATGAAAACATTGCAACAGAACAATTATTTTAAGGAATAGAAATTGGTAGCATGACAAATGAAGAGATAAACCCAGAAAACTAATTAGCGTCATAAAGGAAAAAGATGAAATCCTGGAGTATGCCAACAACATTTCAGGTAAGTTATGTGGAAAGAGCAAGAAACACAGTGAATTCACTATTGGCCACTGCTCCCTGAGACCTGGAGAGTACCGATAAGGCAGGAGGTTAGAGCTACCAGAGAGAAATCAAACCCAACAATTACAAAACGTAAAAAGCAATACCAGCACATCAAATTCAAGTGAAGTTACATGCAAGAATATTTTCTCAGAGCATCTCATAAAACACATTTAGAATTCTAACACTGATTTTCTCTGTCGAAAACTTGAACATTAAGAAATTTGTTAGATGACATTCAAGACAAACTTCTACCTGATGTGACCACACAAGTAATGTTAGACACCTGATCAACACTTAAAAGCTGCTGTGTATAAATTAGCATGTAATTGTTACCTCATCAGTTTTCCCTGAGTTCATGGTAAGTAAAAGGAAAAACGGTAGTGCCATTTCAGTTTAAGATTTTGTGCATTTGTCACAGAATCACAGAATTGTTGAGGCTGGAAAAGACCTCTGAGATCATCAAGTCCAGCCTATGTCCCAACACCACCACATTGGCTAGACTATGGCACTAAGTGCCACATCCAGCCTTTCCTTAAACACCTCTAGGGACGGTGACTCCACCACTTCCCTGGGCAGTGCATCCCAGTGCCTGAGCACCCTCTCCGTGAGGAAGTGTCTCCTGAGATCCAACTTAAACCTCCTCGATGCAGTTTCAGGCCACGTGCTCTCATCCTGTCACTTCTTGCCTGAGAGAAGAGCCTGACCCCACCTGACCACAACCTCTCTTCAGGCAGTTGTAGAGAGTGATAAGGTCCCCCCTAAGTCTCTTCCAGACTAACCAACCCCAGCTCCCTCAGCCTCTCCTCACAGGACTTTCCCTCTAGTCCCTTCCCCAGCCTTGTTGCTCTCCTCTGGACCCGCTCCAGCACCACAATGTCTTTCTTGCAGTGAGGGGCCCAGACCTGCACAGAGGGCTTGAGGTGAGGCCTCCCCAGTGCTGAGTACAGGGGCAGAATTACATCTCTGCTCCTGCTGGCCACACTGTTCCTGATACAAGCCAGGATGCCATTGGCCTTCTGGGCCACCTGGGCACACTGCTGGCTCATGTTCAACCGGCTGTCCCTCTCTGCCGGGCCGCTCTCCAGTCAGTCCTCCCCCAGTTGGTAGCACTGCAGGGGGTTATTGTGGCCAAGGTCTAGGACCCTGCACTTGGTCTTGTTGAGCTTCATCCCGGTGACCCAGCCTGTCCAGGTCCCTCTGCAGTGTCTTCCTACTCTCCAGCAGATGGACCGTCCCCCTCAACTTGGTGTCATCTGCAAACTTACTAAGGGTAGACAGTTCCCTCATCCAGGTCATCAGTAAAAATGTTGAATAGGACTGGGCCCAGTACTGATCCCTGGGGGACAGCACCAGTCACCGGACACCAGCTGGATGCAGCACCATTCACCACCACTCTCTGGGCCCAAACATCCAATCAGTTTTTTACTCAGTGAAGGGTGCATCCATCCAAGCTGTGGGCTGCCAGCTTTTTCAGGAGAGCGCTGTGGGAGACTTGTCAAAGGCTTTGCTGAAGTCGCGGTAGACCACATCCCACAGCCTCATCCAGTAGGTAGGTCACCCAGTCATAGAAGGAGATGAGATTGGTCAGACCTTCCTTTCTTAAATCCATGTTGGCTAGGCCTTATCTCCTGTTTGTCTTCTATATGCCACTTGACGGCATTCTGGATGATCTGCTCCACACATGTATCTCTTCGGATCATGGTTACATCAGTGTTAATATTCAATACCTATTTAATGTTCTGCTCTTACCTTAAAAAAACCTGTAGCTTAATATTGGTCCAATGAAAAGGCATGTTTTCAGCTCATTAATTAAGCAAATACAGTAATGACCATGTGAGCATTTCTACTCTAGCTCAGTAAAACTGATGCAACAATGGCATAAGCAAAATTTTCTAATCTGTTTGGAGTAAACTGAAACAGTTAGCCTCTCTTTACAAAAGCTCTGTGAGTGTGATTAAAGCTTCTTCAAAAGCAAATACCTGACTACATTCATAAACTAAACTTGGTTTATCTTCATTATCTGAAATTAGTTTACAGCAAAATAATGCCAGAAAAGCATTTCACTTTGCTCCTTTAGTCAAGGGGAAGACAGTTGTATTCAAACCAATTCTGCATGGGTACACATTTCCATGAATTTGAAATGGAAACTTTGAGCTTGAAATTATCCCATTGTAACTGGAGCCAGACTGAGATTTTGATGAAACATAAATACTGCATTTCTGCAGCATCACTACGTTACCTAACTTGAGCATGTGGGCCTACTGGAAAGCATCCAGTAAGAATTATAAGAGACCTGGAGACAACATAAAAGAAAGAATGATGGAAAGACACATGAAAAAAATAATGAAAGGGGTCAGTCCAATCTGTAAAAAGCCACCTAAAGCCAGAAGGAATTAATATGCTCCATCAGCTTGCAGTGGCCAAGAAAGAAGAGTTCCTTGTGTCAGCGAAGTTTGGGTTGCCTGACTCAAACTAGGGATGCTAGGAATGACAGACTCCAGCAACCCGAATAGCAGCCTGGAAGTAAATACCTGTCCCAGGTTACACAGGTATAGGATATGTATGCTGCCTTGGGGCAGCTGGTAGCAAGAACACCTGCTTGAAGGCCTTTCCAGGGCCTACTTAACACAACTCCACCTGCTAGTGCAACGATGAAGTGTCTGCACTCAGTTCAGGTCTCTTCCTCACCCAACACCTTCGTGTACAACAAGGAAGAAAATAACAAATCCTCAATTTGCAGAGTCACAGACTGGTACATCTATGCCAGTGAACACACGAAATTATACTATTGGTTTGCTGTTTTCCAGATATTTTCAATGATTAGTGCAGCACAGATTCACGCAGGAACTGTTGTAATTACCGCAACACCAAGACAGTGAATGAAGGAAGCTCAACTACTATGCTTCATACGTATAGGCTTGAAGTAGTCCAGTAGAAAACCAAAATATTTTCAAAACAGTAAAAACTGTCCAGCAATAGAATGCAAAGAGAGATCAATTCCTTTCTGTGAAAACTGGGGGTCTTGAAGATTTCATATTGGTGCTCCTTCCTTCAATAAAACAATCTGGAAATTTGGTGAGGGGCAACATAGATAATTTCAGGTTCTATCAAGTTATCAGCTTCTTCATCGTACCAGCAAAGGACTAACAAAGATCTACTATTTCTTACACAGTGGGGAAACATTCTAGGTTCCCTACAGGAGTAGAGTGAACACTGAAAGTAATGCAAGGCACTAATGTCAACTTCAGCAGATACTGTACCAATCCACTGCACTCAACCAACTTAAAAATTTGAGCATGCTTTCTGCAGTTCACACAAAAATCCTCCCTGCTCCTGTAATATTATAGATATTTGGTAACACCTTTGTGAATGTAATTTATTACGCTGAAATCTCCTTTTGTGCTTCTTAAATACCATTACTGATTTACCTCCTCCTCAATATACTATCCAAAGCATAACACTAGCCGTGTCAAATACATCGCCTCATTAACCATTTGTACGCTCTGCAGTCTCCTCGGGCAGTTGTCTGCTCTTCGATCTCCTCAAAATATTCTTATTCTGCCACATCGAGACATGTTTTGGGTGATACTGGGATTGCGAGGGGAGTGACCCACAAAACTCATGATATCCAAAATGATCACAGATCTGTGACAGTTATTGCAGAGCGGTATTACTGTCAGTCTGCCCGTCAGCCAAGAGTGACAGGCCACCCACCAGACATCCTCTAGCCCAGAGTGAATTCCGATGTCTTTAAACGGCCACCAGTAAAATCTGAAACTGTGAAAAGGAACCATCTGACAAAGAATTAACAGAAGTAAAAGTAGTCACAAAAATAGTCAAGCATTTAATACTTCCCTGGAGACTAAGAAAAAGGATTTTAAAGGATTAAAATATGAAGAAAAGAATAAAATAAGGGCAATGTGCCTGCTTTCATGCCTTGAAAGTACACTGTCTGCTAAACACAAAGCCTCAATAATATCTTATGGTATTTCAGCAAAATCTAGAGTGTTGATGAAGTAAGACTTGTGTATGTGTTCCTGAAGTCACCTCTGCACATAACAAAAAAAGAGAAAGGCTCACCTACTGATTGGTTGGTTGGTTGGTTTGTTGAGGGAATTAGGGAAAG
>NW_009725575.1:17938-22569 GCF_000703405.1 Apaloderma vittatum
AAGAACATACAGAAAGGGATATAACCAGGGTCAATATATATTTGTAAATAATCAAAGTGGCTGAATATGTTTCAGGTTTTATTCCAGATGACACTATTTTGTAGGAAATTATGTACTTTTTGATCCTTTCTAACAATCTTGTATGCTTTTTAACATAAATGAAAGAGAATTACAGTAAAAAGGGTTTATACATTGTGATGCTTCATTTCAAAATGGTAGACCCTACACATAATACAGAGTACTTTTTTGTTTATAAATAAAGAAAAAGGGTAAAGGAACAAATGGCCAGAGGTAGTGCAGCCAGAGTAGGTGGGCTTTACATCTTTGCTAGACCTTGGCTGGGTTTTATTAAGCTACAATAGAGTCTATTGCATTCAGCAGCCTCTAGCCTGCTGACAGCTGTTGTGGGTTATCAGTTTCAGCAGAAATTGGAAAAGCTTTACAGCTGCTCTAACCTCTACCAGCAAGGAAGAAGTTGTCTTCATTACTGGAGAGTCCAAAGAGCTGTTTCTCTCCTGACCACCCAACCACTTCTGAGAAAATCAACTTTGACAAGAAAAAAACCTATCTGTTTCCAGCTGTAATGGACATGAAAGTTTTGATTGCCGAAACAACTTTCACAGGCTGGGTATGTTTCTCTAGGTGAATTCAAATAAGAAAAATCAGCATGCATGCAGTTCGTAAGGCACACATACAAACATTTCATAAGCCCCCTGTGCTTTGGCCTCTCAATACCTACATAACACAAACCCTGTATTAACCCAAACTGAAGATTTTACCACAAAAAGTGGTCTTTCAAACAAAGTCTTCTTGCATATCTATCGGACTTGTTAACTGGAATTCATGGTTATGTGCTGTTATATATATTGCAAAGGATTAAACTAGGAACTGCCTTGATGTACTTCCTTAACACTGGCCCCATGATCCTGCAGCCTTGAGAGATGCCCTTTACAAGTGACTGTCAGCTATCAAGAGACACCTGCCAGCAAAGCCAGTCAGGACAGACACAATGGTTGAAAGTATTCAAGAAGAAGAAGAGAAGAGGGAGAAAAGAAAGAACAAAAGAAAAAAAAAAGAAAAAAGAAAAGGAGAAAAAGAAGCATTTTAAAACTTGAAGGAGAGGAGATGAACAAGAATTGAGACAAAATCAGAACAGGTCTTTCTTGAATATATTAGTCTCTCAGATGGCAGATGCCAATAATTTCACAAGTTTAGATATTCACCAGAGGCTCCGAACTGCTCCTGGTGAAGACCCAATTTGTACCTAACCCTTTACACAGCATTAAACAAACAAACAAAAAAATATCCCTCACTCTACAGTTTGTACTAGCTGTGTTACAGTGCCAAGACAAGTTACCTCGCTTGGGTTATCCTTGGCAGTTGTGTCAGTGCCAGCCACGCAAGCTAAAGCAGCCATCCGTGAGATGTGAATCTGTGCTCTGCTTTTATAGATTGGAAGTGTTGGTTCATATTACATTTTTAAGTATGCGTAATTTATTAATTCACTAGAATGTGCTCTTGCAGTGGGTTGCTGACTCCACCAGTATGCTGCACTGCACGACATACCATCCCTGTTCCTTGTACTACTCCGCAGTGGGACTGCCTGCTCCACGAACAGGTTCAATAAAAGGAACTAGACAACAGGTTTTCTCCAAGCAAAGAAAGAGTAAGAACTTATGCAAAAGCTATGGAGGAAATCTGCAAAGACAGACCAGGTTTCAATGCAAGTCTCTCTTCACAGTTTATTTTGCATGAATTTGCAGTGTGAAGAAATGCTTAGACTAGATCTTTTTCTGGTCTAGATCTGCCTTTTTTTCTATTTCTTTCTTTCCTGTACTCCTTTCATAATAATTGTTTTCTTTTAATCTCCACTGAAGCTTAAGAAGGAGCTGAGAATACAGTTCCATTCCTTCAAAGTAGCAGTCAAAAGAATACTAATTAGCTTTTGCCTTTTGTTGTTCTCATGCTTTAGTTGTAGTTAAGCCAAAATATCTGACTCCTCTTTCAATAGCAGAAGCGTGCAGAGACCAAACACATATTTGTAAGATAAATAATGACAGCTTCCTCAGTTCCATAAGACCAATTAAATCCTGCTTTTTTTAGGGAGGTGTAGATTATGCACTGCTCCATGCAATTACACATTACTGCCCAGCAATTACACCTTGCCCGATGCGTGAGGGTATTCATTGTAGTCAAAGTCAATCAACACATTCACTGACCAGATTTTCAATGAGGCCCAAGTAGCTTTCATCCCTCCTACGAGCTTCCTCACCATGTTTACGCAGCCTTGCCCCTCCTAGCTTGCACTGTTCAGACTGAGGTGTGTACTGGCTCTCACTCTAAAAAAAGCTTTTGCTGCCCTACACTCTCCAGACCTGGCCTGTTCCTTACACATTTTTCCCCTGTGCAGCTGGTTTTGGGTACTAGCATGATATATGATATCACAAAAGACAGACCTTTCGGTATGCCAGTACTTACCAGTGTAATAAAACTTTGCCCAATGTGACAGTCTGCCACAATGCTGAAAGAATATTTGCACTTTTTAAAAGACTTTTGAGGGGCTTTAGCCACAGGTTGCTTGTAATACTTGAATTAGTTCCATCTAACTAACAAATATTGCTTTCTCAAGAAAAATTAAGACAGACCTAGCATTAAATCCCTCCTCCCCACTGGCAAGATTAGCCATTATCAGTATACCACATGGCTTGCCTGCAACAAGGTATTAATGAAAGAGCTCAGGTTATAACTATTAAGTTTTCATGGAGGCAGGATTTAGTGAACAGGACTCATGATTCACGATTTCTCTATCTGCCTGTGCCCTTGACTTAATATGCAACATTGGCCAAATCACATTCTGAGAGTTGTATTAAACTGGGCACAATACTGTTTGCACACCTCAGTGAGGACTATGAGGGCTTCTGACACATGGACAAAAATAAAGCACTAAATATAGTAATCTGCTTTCATAGAATTATTGGTCAAATAATGTCAAAAGGCACTTAGGGGAATACTGATGTTTTTCCGTCAGGGCTCTAGTGATGGATTTCCCCTGAGAGTCTCAATGATTCTTCTTTTGGCTCTACATGACAACTCCAAGGGGCACTTTCCTGTGTGTGACATAAACTGAATCCCTAACTTTCTTCATAGCTTTTATGCAACAGCTGTGGTCTCAAATGGCCCAACTATTGATGAGAGAAGGAGCTCAGTTGCCAAGCTTATTCCACTGCTAGAGTAGTCTGTGGGCCCACTTTGATGCAACTGAGCTCCTGCTAAACAACAGCAACTTTATCCAAACCCTTCTTCCCAGTTTGTATACCACAGGCACAGGAAAAACTATCAGGTGGTTCAAACACTCAGTTGCTCCTGACTTGGAAAAAAAAAAAAATGAGCTTAAGCTAAGGTGAAAGGCTGTACATGCTATTAGCAATTCTCTAGAGCTTTTTAGCTATTTCATTTTCCACATTTGTACAGGTTGACTTTCTTAAACATTTACGTATGCTATTTGGGCAGGAATGAGCAAATTGTCTCCTGTCCTGATACTGGAGTGAAAAATAAAACATGGACATGTTGGAGTTCACTTGCAATGGACAATGCTTGTTCCACATGTATGCTTTAATGTCTGATTTGCTACACTAAAAACATAACAGGCAGTTTTTCTATATAGCAATGAAGGAATATATCAAACATTATCAGCTGTGTGCATCAGACATGCTAGAACAAGCATTATGATTTTTTACCTTTGATTTAAAATGCTTAAAATAAACTGGGACAACATTAAGATTCTTTGATCAGTTGGTTGTCAATTATTTACATAAAACTATTTGCTAAACAGAAGATACCTTCACTATAAATATTACTAAAGGATAGAGGGACTGGCAAAGCATTATAGTCATAATATTAAGGCTTAAAATATTTTCAGTTATTTGCAAACTATCCCTCACTGCAGGATGCACATTAAGCTGCAGTTAATGGAACAATATGCCTACCCTTTTCTTTCAATGTTAAGAACCACTAAAGAAGATGTTTTTCCTTCTGAAGAATGCAACTACTTCAGTAACACTTTACCACTATATTTAAATAGACAAACAACCCCCTTTCGCAACAACACTCCACACAAGTACCAAGATTTGAGGTTTTGTCCAATCTAGATGCAAAAGAAATTTTTATTCAGACATAAAGTCCCACCACTGGGAGTATTTTTATAGATAATTTGTATTACAATACTTAAGCCACTTATCCAAGGATTGCTTCAAAGCCTAAGTTAGAATTTACAGAAGGATTATAATATTTGATAGAAGGCTTAACTGTGGGTCTAATAAAAACCACATGAAAAAGGGGAGAAGTAATAAAAATCAATAGTTTAATGTCGTTATATAGTTAAGATTATGGATGTTAACAAAACAAAAAACCCTATCATGTTATTTATTGGTTTTCACACGCAAGTGGCAAAAGTAAGGAAGCAGCTTTAAAAAAAAAATTATTAAAATAACGAAATCAGTTACTAACAGAGCATATTTTCTGCTTAAGATGCTTAAATAGTGGTTTGCTACTCTGTAGCTCTAAATGACTCACACCATTTACTGTCACCTAGTAGAATGGGCAGGAATGCACAGGGCTGGCAGGTTGGCGAC
>NW_009725575.1:22600-31267 GCF_000703405.1 Apaloderma vittatum
GGAAATAAAAGACTCAGATATCTCAAAACCAGAAATAAAACAGATCTCTTTAAGGCATAGAGGGCTAAGACAGGCTTTTGAGCTAATCTACCAACAGTGAAAATTCAACACCTACGACAATATCTGCAACCTAACAAGTCACAACTATGTTTCAGTACATGCTCTCCTTATATGAGAAAATTCAGAAATAGTGAGAAAAGGGCAAGATAAGATGGAAGACAGTTTATTAAATAAAACTCACCCTAATATTAGAAGTCCATTACTTTCTTGAAAGAAGCATTCTCAAGGAATTTTTCCACTCTGAAATTTATAATTATTTCACTAGAGAATGAACAGCAAGCATCATACGTAATTTGTAATAATAACTGGGAATTCTTACCATGATCTCTGACTTTACAACTGGATTCAAGACATGAATATTTCTTGCATTTTTTTCATCTGGTTATTTCACCTACATTGTGTTATTTACACACATAGGGCATACATGCCCTAAGAGAAAAACGTAACATTTCTACGATTATTGAAGTTAAGCCTGGGAACTGTGCCATTTAGAACTCTAATTCTATCTGGTTTCACAGAGCTTAGGTGGACCTGGACCATGCGCTTCAAGAACGATGTGTACAAATGGTCACTGGAAGTCATACACACGATAGCACTGGAGAGCACCGTTATCCCTGGGGCACAGCTGCTGTGACAGACAGAACTGGGGTTTCAGGAGTTAGAGGCAGATATCGCTCCATTTTCTCAGGGGAAGACAGTGCCCAAAAAGCAGCAGAGCCACATAGTTCCCTGCTCATCCATGGCATGTGGCACTATGTAGTGCCACACTAAACAGTAAGATTATCAATGCTGTGGTATAAAACTGAACAAAAAAATGCCCGTTGTTTAGGAAGGAGATACTTCTGCCCTCTTATTGCCTCCTTAGGCACATCAGAGCTAAGTTTGCTCCACCGTATGGTACTGCCTCTCATTGGGTTTGATCAAGTTCAGAAAAAGTTTGACACATTTCACATCAGACACAAACTCAGCACAGTTTCAGATCTTTGTGGGCTGGAACCAAGTGTACTAAAGAAAATGTTCCACAGTATGCAGTTTTGTAAGAAGCATTAATGATGGGAGCTAGAAGATATTCCACAGAACTGTCAGCATATATGAGGGTGTAAATCTATAAATTTTATCAAATATAGGTACAATGTTTCACTCTCTCCCTCTCAGTAAAAACCTCAAGCCAAAAAGTTAAGTAAAAAAAACCAACAGTCAAGACAACAAGACAAGGCCTAATCAAATCAGTTAATTTTTTTTAGGATTCTTGTACTTTTAGTTTTCCTATTCCATAAAGCAGTGGCTATTTAAGGATGGTTGAAATAAATTCATTCTGAGATAAAAATAAAGATGCTAACACAGTTTGAGACAACTATCCTTGCTCATGAACCTACAACAAAATTGTAGACAAAACAGCACTGCTGTCTATTTATGCAGCAGAACTGTGCTACAGTGTAGTAAAAACTCCTGTCAGACTTCCTTGGTGAGAAAAATAAGCTCTTAACTGCTTTTCATTCTTGTTGCACAGGCAACAGAAGAGTATCTGCCTTCTCTGTGGCCCATGCACCTTCACAACAGAATTGTTAAGAACTTCTCTGATTTTGCTGCTAGAGATGCAAGACTCAGACTGAAATACAGATTGAATTTTCAGTCTGAAGCTGATACACAGGGCTGGCACTCGGAAAAAAAAAAAAGTCTTTTTTTTCCTATAAGCTGAGAAAATTTGATCTAGCAAGCTCCAAGTGGCAGTAATTGTGAAACTCCACAATGCTGTTTTAACATCACTTTTCAGGAAATAAACAACTTATAAAGTTGTCATGAAAGTCTCAATGATTGCAAAGCTAAATACAGCTGGTGTTCCAGTTCCTCCTCTTAGATGGTTATACTTTCTCTATTTGGGAAGTGTTCTCTCAATGAGCATTTGAAAAAAATGAAAGAGTTAGGACTAGTTCAAATCTCAAGACAGATGAAAGGAGATGACGGAAGAAATGGGACTCAGTGAAGTAAAGAAAGAAGTAGCAGCTACAAGACTCCTGGAAATTTCTGAGTAAGTGAAAAGAAGAAGATTGCATCGTTCTTCAGAGAACTCTTCTCAATGGTTCCAAGCCTTAGCTGAAATTATGGCTCTTATAATCAGTTACGTATATGCCACCACATCCACGAGTTCATTTATGTAAAAATTTCCCAATAAGTGACACTGTAAGTATAAAATAGCAATTCAAGCATTTTATACTAGGATATGTTATTGTAAAGCATTGTGAGACTTCTGCTGTGTATGGCAAAAATACCATGGAAATGAGAAGGCAAAACGGTCAACATCCTCTGCCCTACTAAGGTAATAGCTGGGCTATTTTGCACGGCAAGAGCCACCAAGTGCAATGGCAGGGAAGAGAGAGAGTCATGGTCAGCGTGGGTCACCACACTTCTTTCTCTGTAAGATATGGCCAAAATTATCTCTGCCCCCTCAACACTAAGGATGAGAAGGGCCTGGAGTGGAAAAGAAAGCTAATGGTCTTCAAAAATTACTCTTGCATGACAAAAAAGATCTGTACAGCCACGGCTACATTTTCCAGTGTTGCTTCTGGAAGTAACGACCCAGGTCTCTCTGGCACTGCCTGAGCCTCAGCTCCTGTCAGTTAATCCACAACTCACAAGGGAAATGAGCAGCACTATTCCTGCCTTGTTAGCTATTCCCAAAGATCAGTTTCAGGAAAATGCGGTTCCAAGGGTATGCCCACATCACTTTTTTACATTTTCATCACTATATGTTGTATGGATAAGGACCCAAAAGAGAATGAGGTGTTACAAAATTTTTTTTTTTTCAAAAACATTTGCCTGTGAATTTTAAAACTATTTCCAAACTCTTACGTCTTTGCTGAGCTCTTCTGTAGGAATTACAAGCTGAATTACATATTGACAAGCAGGCATGAGGTCATGATTTTAAACTTTTTGAGACAAAATATAGGGGTTTTTTTATGTTCATGCTATGCTTAAGACATAAAGAGTCCACATATTTAACTGCTCATTGTACCATCCTAGACCTCACTGGCATCATTACAACGGTAAAAAAAAGGTTGCATGAACCTTGCCCAAGTCACTGAAAACCTGAGGGCATTTTGTTTGTGATCAGCAAAACTCATTAAGTACCAAGCTTGTTGCCTTTTTATTAAAGAGCTGTAGACTGCCAAGAAGGCAGCACGATGTAGGAACAACTCCCCATTTTCTGTGCACAGCGTAGTTTACTTAGTTCTGTCACGTACAACTTAATGCACAACAGCGAACTCTGCACATGCACCCTTGGCATAGACTCTCCTGCATTTTTGTCATTGTACACGCCATACGTAAAATAAAGGCTTTAACACGGTATATATGAGATGAAGGTTCTTTGTGACCGATTCTGACCCTGCAATCATATTGATCCCAGCGGAAGTGTCTGCAGGTGTGCTTGGACTTTCTCGATAGAAGGATCTTTTGGCATTGATGTGATCACTGGATTAGGTCCTAGGACTGTAAAGACAAATGGTAAATTGTCGAGATTCAACAGCAACTGCTGAATTTAAATACAGCAATGCTCCAACAGTTTTCTTATAGAATGGAGTCTCAAACCAATGTGATTCAACAGAAAATGCCAGAGCATGCTTATTTGTTTCAACTCTAAAGAAAAAACACAAGATCACAGAATCACACAGAATCACAGAATGTTAGGAGTTGGAAGGGACCTCAAAAGATCATCTAGTCCAGCCCCCCTGCCAGATACATGTGTATATTTGCTTCTACACAGCTCTCATCCTTTGGGAGATGAAGGAGAAAAAAAAAAAAAAAATCACTGTAAACCAGAATCCATTTTTCTTGATATTTTGCCAGTTCACTTCCCAGTGAACTGCACCCATCAAGCAAGGTCACATAACTGATTGTAAAAACAAGTTTCCTTTGTGCATGAAGAGGAATGAATCATTTGGAAAAATGTGACATCTTCAGTACTGTTCCTGTCACTATGCAGTATTTCTCTAAATTATGCAATTCATCAATATAGCATTTATAAAAGTATTTTTGAAAAAAAAGACCTTAAGTAAGTGTCTGCATAAGCAGCAAGTGGGATTTCTCAGTGAGACTGAAAATCTGGAGGAATGGGACCGCTGGAAGACAGCATACCAGCTACCCAACAGAAGCAGCTTCCACACCAAACCAAGGGCCATCGGAAAACGCAAACGACACAGCCACTGAAGCAGCCCTTCCTTTTCTTCCAGTTGCAAAGAAATTTGAACAAAGCCTCTGTGATAGGTGCACAGTGGACAGCAAAGTATCACACTGTTACAGGGACACCTCAGCTGACAGGTCTTGTGGCCTCTCTGCAGGTCTGTTGCTATGTGATTTCATTCTTCCTGCACCTTTAAGCCCTTCCCTATCTAGACATTTACAGATACTGCTACTAATACCCTAATACATCCTTGTATGTCACCTGGCAACACCACAGAGTTAAAAAACTGTTTAACAAGTTCTATTATTTTTACCTTCCTTCAGCTCTTAAAATATGTTAAATTGGCTAACTGAGTTAATTAGCAATCTTCAGATAGGTTCTGAAGGGAGAGATACAGTATGAACTGATCATCCTGAGACAGTTTTCCTACACTCATTATTGCAGCAAATGAGACATGATCATCAACATATCTAATGAGTAGACATGATCTTACATGAGCCAGACTAAAACGTACAACAACCAACACAGGAGCACCTCATCTTTTTCTTTTTCTTTTTTTTTGACATCTCACATAGCAATGGAGTTAAGCAACAAGTAGCTTGTGTTTTTTAAATTATTTAGTTGTTGAACACCAAAAGGCATCTCAACCACTAATAAACAAGTAATTTTTTGTAGAAAAAAGACCTAATTTCACAGTCTTTAAAATCGAAGGCAAAACTTCTAGAGGTAACAGCAATCTGGGATCATGCCTTGAAGGATCCTGATACCATTTCATTTCTCAACTTATTCACTATGTGACGTACACAAAATTCTGAGAATAATCTTCATTACTGTGATACAGTCTAATCAGCAAACAACATAACTGTAATTTAATTTCATAAGATTATGGTCTACTGTTTCTGCCAAAAATTCTACATTTATGCATGTCACACTAAACATGTTAAACTAAACTCTTTGGTTCACTCAAATATCTGAATCCTGCAGGCCATTACCGTGGAAATTCCCACTTGCAAATCAATGTCTAAAATGTCTTGTGAAACACAATCTGAGATAGTGTTGCACAGCTGTGAAGAAGTCCAAAGGCCTTCAGCCTCCATAAAGTAGGTCAAGTAATCACCTTGACAAAAATATTTTCTCTTTTCCCTATAAATCAACCAAATAACTGAATTCTCAGCAGCATAAAACCTGATTCTGCTTCAGAGCAATCTGAAAGAGAAACTGGAGGTAAAGGCTTCACCATCTTCAGTCAGTGATCAAATATTAGATATTGAGAAAGGAGCTTTAGTTTCGCATAGTAGAATTGGTTTTAAATACTCTCAGAAATTTATCTAACAAAATATTAATATACAATACTATGCATTTAATCCAAAACGCTAGAAGAAAAGAGTAAGTATAAAACAGCAAATAATTTCACACTTCCTCATGAGAGTAGCTGTTGGCAGTTAAAATTTTACCATGACTTCCACTAAGTTGCACCCCAGTCAACGTACTATGGGCTTTTTTCACCCCAACAGAGCATCAAACTTCAAAAAGAAATTGTTATGAAACGCTACTGAAACTGCATTTTTGTACATTACCATGGTCCTTAACTTACTCAAGAAATACATAAATCCAAAAAAAAATCCTGCTGTGCTGTAGACAAATTTCTCATCCATGTAAACAGCTGTTATCTGCTGATGAACCATCCAGAGAAAACAGGGCTTGGAATGGATCTGGAGGATGTTCAGTCTCCTCCTACACCATGATGAAATCATTATTTTCTGTATCGCTTGACAGAATTTTGTCTACCTGGAGACTGTGCTCTGAAGATAGCAATCCAACAATTTAGCCAGGTAATTTGTTTCAATACTTCCCACGCCTTGCAGTTTGGAAGTTTCTTACCTCAACTAAAGCTTCCTTGTTACATCTGACAGGTCCTTCCCTTCTCCTGACCTCACTGGTGATACAGAATAGCTTGTTAACATCTTCTTTGCAGAAACTTCTATGTACCTATTTCTCCCCTCAATATTTTCCTCTCAAAACAAAACAGTGCCACTTATTTCAGGGTCACGGCTCCTACACTTCCAATCATGTTGCTGTATTTTCCTCTCCCTAATTGTCAGATGATTTTTTTTTTGTTTAAACTGCAGTAACCAAAACTGGACATATTTTAACTTGAACCTTCAGAACACCACGTAGGAGAAGAGGTAATTTTATGCATTTTACACTGCTGTCAGCGCATCTTGGCGTAAGGTCTATTTTTGTTGTAAGTGGTGTGACGCTGTTGATGTACAAAGCTCGCAATCTGGTACAACAGTCAGATACCCTTCATTGCAGGACTTCTGCCCAGGCAGCCATTTTGTACTCCTGTGGTAAATCATTTCTAATCAAGGGTGAAATTCACTCTTAGCTAGATGTCTACTAAATGACACCTTCTCAAAAAGGCTGGACGTCCAATCTAATCTAAACCAGCCTGCACAAAATGCCTCAGAACTCAGTGAAGAACGACAACGCATCTCATCCCACGTTAGACAGATTATGTGGGATGAACTGCCCTCAAGAGAGGCACTCCTCACAACTCAGCAAGGTAGATTGGATAGTTAAAGTACTGGTTTATAGTTAGGTTGAATGATGGCTGTCCAATTTTCAGACAGCTGTTCCAACTAAAACAAGCCTGACATGCACTGTGCACTCTCCTCATCGATCTAGGCTCTGTCCCTGGCAAGCCAGAGGAAGAGCAGGAAGCATTTTACACTTTTATCACCTAATATACTTGTGTCACCTCCCAGCTTACTGCCTTTGCTTGCTAAAATTATTCAGCCCCTTAACCAAAAGCACAGCACAGCACCGGTCCCAGGAGACAGATCTCTTCCAAAGAGAACCCCCTTCAGTGGAGCATCTCCTTTTGAAGTATTAATTAGTTACTCTGAATACAGGTTTGAAAACAGTTTTATGTAGAGGACATTTCTCCTGTTTTCTTATTAGAATGACACTACCTCATATGAGAAAAGCCTTACTAAAAAAAAAGTCAAAGAAAATGCTTGCTGTAGGAACATTGTTTGATTTGTAAATGTCTTATGGGGCCAAATAAAGTTTTAGAAACAAGCATTAAGCTGGTCCAGACAGTTTGAGAACAAATATTCGTACATATGAGACACACTTCTGCTCTCACTATTTTGACAGTAGCGATAGTACAGAAATTCACTTTAAAGACAGATAAATTTATTTTTCAGAAGAGGAAAGGAAACGCTAAAAAATACTGCTACCTGGCATGCTTACATATGAACTCTCCCTGTCTGTGCTACAGGAGCTGTAGAAAGCACTGCCAAGGCACTGAGAAACAGTTCAAATATCAGTCAAGCAAGAATTCTGGGAAAAGGGAAGGGATAATGACAGCATGGTGAGAGTCACTGCAGCATCCAAACCTCACCACGTGAGAAACTACCTCATATAAATCCTGTTCCTTGAAAGCAATCCACAAAGCTTTCATAGCAAAGGTAGCTCATCTGCATGGTCCTCCTTGCACTGACTATGCTGTCCTGGGGTTTAACGACTTTCATCCCCATGTCTTCTCCTCCCCACTCTCAGATGACTGTATAGCTTTCTGATAATGCTCAGTCCTTGTAAAAGAACACAGATCAAAAATGGATTTAAATAGAGAAAGAATATTACTTTTAATATTTTGACCTGAAATTCACCAAGTATCTTCTCTCTTCTCAACCCGAAGCTAACAATTATTGTTTTGAAGTAACTAGGTATATATCGAGCAGATCTTAGTAATGGACTGGACATTATAATATTGCCTTGTCTACCAAGTGCAAGGACATAGATTTGTGTATTCTGTAGAGAACAGGTTTGGGGATGCCTTGCCAGATTTCTTGATGATTCTTCACAAAACACTGATGAGAGGTCAACATCGGTTGTCATCAAAGCTCTTCAACATCATAGTGCACAGGAGAAAATCTTCACACATAAGGACATTAAATTGTTTGCATCACACCAGAAAGAAAGTGTAAAAATAAAAGTCTCCCATCCCACAGAACACTCATCTATTACCATCACCTTTAGTTCTTCGAAACAGTTCAAGCGTATCCCTCTTTAATTTTTTAGGAAGGTTTGACAGTGTGCTCCATGCCTCCAACAACTTGACATTCATTTCCCATGACCCTGCTGAAGTGATCACCACCAGTGGTGATCATAAAAGGATGTGTTTGGTCAAAGTGGATTCCGGGGAGACAGACAGTAGCATGATAGACAAGAGCTGCTAAACCTTCCAAAGAGGAAGGCATACTTTCTCCATAAAGAAAATAATTTGCATTAAGCTATAAACCTGAAATGGACAATTTCACTACTCCTTTTCTTTTTTTTTAAAGTATATAAGAAGTAATGCTAACTTTATTTCCAAACTTACTCTCACAGCTTGTCCTGGGTTTAGCTAAAACCCAGTC